>NC_081525.1:1822987-1827987 GCF_030273125.1 Centropristis striata | reverse complement strand
AAGGAGTCTCTGGATTTGACTCCAGTCGCTTTCTTGAATAATAGTTGCTACGGGGGTCTGAAACTTTGCTAAATTTAGCAACAAAGTTGGGAGCACTTCTTCCCGGTGGGGGGTTATTATCGAATATTCGAATATTAATCGATTAGTACCCCACGATTATCGAATAGTACTTTTGCCTGAAATGCACATCCCTCCATGGAGTTGTATGGATACAACACAGTCATGCAGAAGTACGCGTACGTGCAGACGCACTTTCAGACCTTTGTGGAGGTAGATAAGATCACTAGATAAGATCGGTTTGACGTAAAATAATCTGCAAAATTAAGGAAATCGGTGCCGATCGACCGGCACCTAATTATGACCTCTTTGAATCTTGGACCCAACACATCGCCCATTACAAAAAAAACAAACTAACACTAAAGCCAATAAAACCAAACTAAAATAAATCATTTTCAAAAAACTAAAACTAGCAAACTCACTCTAAAAACTAATTCACAACAAAATTAAAACTAAAACTAATGAAAAATCCCAAAGTATTGAACAGTTTCTGTCTCTGAGAGTTTGAAGCAGCAGCAGGCGACTGAAACACTTCTGAGAGGTGGAATAAAGATGTTTCAGGATGTTTTCTGTGTGACTGTAAATGTTTAAATGTGTAAATGTGTGAATGTGTAAATGTGTCCACAGCTCCGTCCGGTCAGGCGTACGAGATCATGAAGGAGCTGGGAACCAACGTCCAGCTGCTCCCTAACCACACCACGCCGCAGAAGAGCGACACCTACTTCAACCGCAAGATGAAGACCAACAGGTCGACACACACACACACACACACACACACACACACACAGGTCACATCCTCTATGTTTATGTTTTATTAAAGGATCTCCATTAGCTTGTGCCGTGGCAGTTGGCTAGTCTTCCTGGGCTCCACATTCCAACAAGTAATACAACAACTTTAACAGTAAAAATACATTAAAAAATACATTAGAAAAGAACAGCACATAGTGCATTTGATCAGAAAACAAATAAAATAATAAAAAAACAGCAATCCAGCTTTAACCAGTATCATTGATTGTAATCCTGGACATCATGAATCCAGGCAAACATCGCTTCTATAAAAGGTAGCGTCCTTTCAACCAAAAGAAACGAAAAATAAAAAAATAAACCCAACACCTGACATTCACCACTGACAAAGTACATCTTTAATTTCTTTTTGAAGGATATTTTTGCTTTTTTCTTGACGGATATCAAGTGGTAATTCATTCCATATTTTACTGGCTCTATAAAGCTCTGTTCTTTTCAGAGAATTAGTTCTTGGATGAGCTTGCACAATATCTCCCTTGTCTGCCTTCCTGGTATTATGTTTATGCACAGTATTACAACAAAAAACTTTTTTTATCTCTCATGAACTCAGGTCTGTGTGTTCTCAGTGTGTTGCTCAAGAATGTCTCTGTGCATGAGGCCAGCCTCTTTTGAACACTGGGCCATGATAGGCTAGATTGCATTTTAGGAGTGCTAGTTCTAGCCTAGCAACCTAGAACCTGCCTAGCAACCTAGAACTAGCCTAGCAACCTAGAACTAGCCTAGCAACCTAGAACTAGCCTAGCAACCTAGAACCTGCCTAGCAACCTAGAACCTGCCTAGCAACCTAGAACTAGCCTAGCAACCTAGAACCTGCCTAGCAACCTAGATCTAGCCTAGCAACCTAGAACCTGCCTAGCAACCTAGAACCTGCCTAGCAACCTAGAACTAGCCTAGCAACCTAGAACCTGACTAGCAACCTAGAACCTGCCTAGCAACCTAGAACTAGCCTAGCAACCTAGAACCTGCCTAGCAACCTAGAACCTGCCTAGCAACCTAGAACCTACCTAGCAACCTAGATCTAGCCTAGCAGCCCTGTTCTGAACAACTTGTATTTTTGCTCTACGAGCAGCGTGGGTCTTTTATTGAGAATGTCTCGACTTTCTTATTCGTTCCTCGCTTCTCACGCTGTAAGAACTGCATTGGGATCAGGTGCAAACAAAAGAAATGAAATGTCAAACATGGTTTCATATCCAAATTCAGCTGAACGACAACAACGTGAGGCATTAAAGTTGAACAAACACCTCGTTGGCTGCTGCTCATGACAAAGAGTTCCTTTTCAAAGGGCTTTTAACTCACGGTGCACATTTACTTCACAACACCAAACAGGAAACAGGAAATTTAGTTCTGCCACAATACAAAATAAAATGTAAACAACAAAATGATTATCTTATGGCTTATTTATAAGACATCAGCACATTCTTTTATTTTAGCTTATTAACCACATTTTAACCCTTTTAACCTTACATCAAATAATTATTAATCTGTTTATGACATTAAATTTAATTTATTATGTCTGTGTCTGTGTGTGTGTGTGTGTGTGTGTGTGTGTGTGTTTCAGGCAGCTGGTGTTCTGTTCTCTGGCTGTTCTCGCTGAGGAGAGAAACCCTCTCGAGTGTCTGGATGCTTTTGGAGCCACAGGTGAGACTTCGTTTATTAATAATAGAGTAAAAAAGTTAATATTACTTTATTATCCAAAAAGTAATAGAGATAATATTCCAACGCAGCCACGACTGGAAACTTATTTTCCTTATAATAAATTCATCTTTATCTGCAGCTCTGCAGAAATACACAAAATAAACATGCTGTTTTAAAGCAAACTTAAGACTTTTTAATTTGGCTTTTACTTGAACCATTTTAAAATGTTTTTCTGCATCTTAGTGTTGCAACATCTTCTCTTTTATTTATTTATTTATATATGTATGTATATATATATATGTTATCATGCTTTACTTTTTAATTATTTATGAATATTTATATTTTCTTATTATTATTTTCATCTTTTTTTATCCAGCTTTATTACTTTTTTATTATTGTTTATTTTTGTTTTTATTTTATGTTAGCTTACTTTATTTTTATCTAATTAATTTCGAACCTGTGGAGAGTGTTTGCTTGTTTTTAATTTTATTATCATTATTATTATTATTATTAATAATAATAATAATAATAATAATGATGATGATCATGTTAATTATTATTAATATTATTATATAATAGTGATAATAATAATAATAATAATTATTATTATTATTATTAATCTACCTGTGGTCTCCCCTCTCAGGGATTATGGGCCTCCAGTGGGCGAAGCACCTGGGGAACGCCGTTAAAGTCACCATAACGGACATCAGCGACACGTGCGTCAAAATGATCAAAGAGAACTGCGAGCTGAACAACATCCGTGTGGACGGAGGCTCGCGGGGCCCCCGGGGGCCCGACGGGGCCGGCGGCGAGGTCAAGGGGGCGCCGGTTGCCACGGTGGAGGTCGTCAAGATGGACGCCAACGTCACCATGCACCTGTGGCCCTTCGACTACATGTGAGTCTGTTTGGTTTTATCACTGTGGTGGTGAGCTGTCAATCATGCTGTAGCCCCGCCCCTAACCCCGTCCTGCTTCCTGCTCTGTTTCACTCTAAACCAGGGGCCTCAAACTCAAATTACCTGGGGGCCGCTGGAGGCAGTATCCAAATGACCAAAAAAAGACACAAAATTACTAAAAAAAGACACAAAATGACTGAAAAAACACTAAATTACTTTGTAAAAGACACAAAATGACCAAAAACTACACAGAATTGCCACAAAAGACACAAAATTATTTTAAAAAGACACAAAATGACCCAAAAAAGACACAAAATTACCAAAAAAGACACAAAATTATTAAAAAAAGACACAAAATTATTTTTAAAAAAGACACAAAATGACCAAAAATTACACAGAAATGCCACAAAAGACACAAAATGATTTTAAAAAGACACAAAATGACCCAAAAAAGACACAAAATTACCAAAAAAGACACAAAATTATTAAAAAAAGACACAAAATTATTTTTAAAAAAGACACAAAATGACCAAAAATTACACAGAAATGCCACAAAAGACACAAAATGATTTTAAAAAGACACAAAATAACAGAAAAAAAACTAAATTACTTAAGAAACAAAATGACCAAAAAAGACACAGAATTACCAAAAAAAGACGCAAATTTACTAAAAAACACAGAATTATTTAAAATAGAAACAAAATGACCCCAAAAAGACACAAAATTATTTTAAAAAGACACAAAATTACCAAAAAGTAATTAAAGGGACCTTCCACACACAACACAGTAAAGTGCCATTCATATAAAACTCACATTAAACTTTCATATCAAGGTGTGGGCCACAAAATATCGTCACGAGGGCCACAATTGGCCCGCGGGCCGCGAGTTTGAGACCCCTGTTTTAAATACTTTAGTAAACTTGCCTGTCAAACATTTGCAGCTTTAAATTAAACACAAAAAAGCACAAAAAGTCAATATATTGAGTCCAGAAAAAACCTATCGTGTCCATTTTTATGTAACGAACGATCAGTCGATATAGTAGTTATCATGACAGGCCTAAAAAAGAGAAGAGTCATATTTCTATTGAGCTACAGTGGAGTCGCCCCCTGCTGGACGTCAGACAGAATGCAGGTTGTGATGGTTTCTCTGCTTGTTTTAAACGTTTGTGACATTTTCTCTTCCATCCTCCAGTCACCTGGACCCGTTTGGGACGGCGGTGAACTACCTGGACGCCGCCTTCAGGAACGTGCGGAACCTGGGCATCATCTCGGTGACGTCCACCGACACGGGCTCGCTGTACGCCAAATCTCCCAACGTCACCCTGCGGCACTACGGCTGCCACATCGTACGCACCGAGTACTACAAAGAGCTGGCAGCACGCATGGTGCTGGCCACCGTGGCCAGGTACCACCTCACATTCATATCAATATTCAGTTCAATAAGGATTTATTGGCACCAATGTTAAGAAAACAATATTATTTTTATATAAAGTACAACTTTTTCCAAATATTTGGACAATACACAATAACAGTAAGATATAAGAATCAATAGAACAGAATGGATACATTTCATAAGATATATGTGTGAGACAAATCAATGACAAATATA
>NC_081525.1:1810487-1820487 GCF_030273125.1 Centropristis striata | reverse complement strand
ACATATTCAGACACTTCCAAACACCTGCAAACATCTGCAAACACCTGCAAACATCTTCAGACGTCTGCAAACACCTGCAAACATCTGCAAACACCTGCAAACATCTTCAGACGTCTGCAAACACCTGCAAGCACCTGCAAACATCTGCAAACACCTGCAAACATCTGGGAACATCTGCAAACATCTGCGAACATCTGCAAACATATTCAGACACCTGCAAACACCTGCGAACATCTGCAAACATCTACAGACACCTGCAAACATCTGCAAACACCTGCAAACATCTGCAAACATATTCAGACACCTGCAAACACCTGCGAACATCTGCAAACATCTGCAGACACCTGCGAACATCTGCAGACACCTGCAAACACCTGCAAACATCTGCAAACACCTGCAAACATATTCAGACACCTGCGAACATCTGCAAACACCTGCAAACACCTGCGAACATCTGCAAACATCTGCAGACACCTGCAGACATCTGCAGACACCTTCAAACACCTGCAAACACCTGCAAACACCTGCAAACATCTGCAAACACCTGCAAACATCTGGGAACATCTGCAAACATCTGCAAACACCTGCAAACGCCTGCAAATACCTGCAAACACCTGCGAACATCTGCAAACATCTGCAGACACCTGCAAACACCTGCGAACATCTGCAGACACCTGCAGACACCTCCAAACACCTGCAAACATCTGCAAACACCTGCAAACATCTGCAGACGTCTGCAAACACCTGCAAGCACCTGCAAACATCTGCAAACACCTGCAAACATCTGAGAACATCTGCAAACACCTGCAAACACCTGCAAACACCTGCAAACATCTGCAAACACCTGCGAACATCTGCAAACATCTGCAGACACCTGCAGACACCTGCAAACATCTGCAAACACCTGCAAACACCTGCAAACATATTCAGACACCTGCAGACACCTGCAAACATCTGCAAACACCTGCGAACATCTGCAGACACCTGCAAACATCTGCAAACATCTGCAAACACCTGCAAACATCTGCAAACACCTGCAAACATCTGCAAACATCTGCAAACGTCTTCAAACATCTTCCAACATCTTCCAACTTATTCAAACATCTGCAAACATCTGCATCTTCTTCCAACATCTTTAAACATCTGCAAACATCTGCAAACATCTTCAAACATCTTCCAACATCTTCTAACACCTTCAAACATCTTCATCTGCGCCGTGTGTCTGATGTTTGTGTGTTGAAGCTCTTGTTGTTCTGTTTCCTCGCTGCAGTGGAGTGTGGAGTCGTCATCAAGACGTTACAGAGCGGAGAGGCGGAGTCGGCTGGTGCTGAGCCGTCTGGTGAGTCCAGGAGGAACCATTTCATCTCACACACTCACACCTCGTTATTTGGTTTAAAAGTATGAAAAAAACATAAAATCAGTTACGAAAAGTAGAGGGGAGAGGACAGGAGAGGCTGTTTACACAGAGCAGAGAGGAGAGGACAGGAGAGGTTGTTTACACAGAGCAGAGAGGAGAGGACAGGAGAGGTTGTTTACACAGAGAGGAGAGGACAGGAGAGGCTGTTTACACAGAGCAGAGAGGAGAGGACAGGAGAGGCTGTTTACACAGAGAGGAGAGGACAGGAGAGGCTGTTTACACAGAGCAGAGAGGAGAGGACAGGAGAGGCTG
This sequence comes from Centropristis striata, assembly GCF_030273125.1. Classification (NCBI taxonomy): domain Eukaryota; kingdom Metazoa; phylum Chordata; class Actinopteri; order Perciformes; family Serranidae; genus Centropristis; species Centropristis striata. The sequence goes on along the minus strand of NC_081525.1, from coordinate 1,818,818 downwards.
TTTACACAGAGAGGAGAGGACAGGAGAGGCTGTTTACACAGAGCAGAGAGGAGAGGACAGGAGAGGCTGTTTACACAGAGCTGAGAGGAGAGGACAGGAGAGGCTGTTTACACAGAGCAGAGAGGAGAGGACAGGAGAGGATGGAAACATGACAATACTTCAATTTGTGGAGAAAACTGGTTTTACAACATTCAGGACACTTGGAAAAGTGTTTTCATATAAATAACATTTTATTGTAATTTTAATTTTTTTTTTATCATAGAACTTCTTTATGATTTCTATGTAATTCTGCATAAAGACTGTTTGAGTTGTTGTGATTGTGCTGATTCCACAGAGCTGCAGGACTTTTTAAAGATTTTATATGTTGCAGTGAAACACAAGAACACAGAATTTAAAATAACAAAAAACGCCCTGAAACGTCTGGTTGGGGTGTCCTTTTTTGCAGAAAAGTGCTGTATAAATAAACTTACCTTTCAAACAATCTAGAGGATTTAAAGCCAACATATTAAAGTAACACAGAGACTCCTGCAGCTCCTCCTGCGTCCTCCAGAGGGCGCTAGAGCTGCAGAAATTACACTGAAGAAGATCTTCTTCATTTAAATGACTCTTTAACTCTGTGGAGTTTTGTTCTATTTCCTCCATGTCTGAATCTTTCCATCCTGCCTGTATTCACCACTTAAAACATGTTTAAATATCATGTTGGTATATTTTTTCACCTATATGACCTGATAATAATAATAATAGATTTTTTATTCTGACTTACTGGATCAACATTTAGAACCAAAAAGAAACAAAGAAAAACCAACATAAATGTGATCTTGTGATTGTGTGTGATCCTGTCATCAACTCTGGTTTTATTCTAGTGGGACTCCATTTGATTTGGGTCTGGTGTGTTTAGTGGAACAATTTTGGTCTTTTTGAGTATTTTTTAGTTATTTTGTGTCTTTTTTTTTTGTCATTTTGTTTCTTCTGTGTTTTTTTGGTCATTCTGTGTCTTTTTGTGTCTTTTTTGGTGATTTTGTGTCTTTTTTGTAATTTTGTGTATTTTTTTGTCTTTAGTCATTTTGTTTCTTCTGTGGGTTTTTTTGGTCATTCTGTCTTCTCATTTTTTGTATTTTTTTTAGTCATTTTGTGTCTTTTTTGTGTGGGTTTTTTTGGTTATTTTGTGTCTTTTTTTGTAATTTTTTTTTGTCTTTTTGTGTTTTTTTGTCATTTTGTTTCTTCTCTGTTTTTTGTTGTCATTCTGTCTTCTCATTTTGTGTCTTTTTTTAGTCATTTTGTGTCTTTTTTTTAGTCCTTTAGTCCAACATAAAATGTGATTTTGAATCTTTTTTTTACTTTCAAAACACTATCATGCTCAATAAGGAATTGTAAATGTTGCAAATGTGACCATAGGTGTCAAATCTAACATATAAGAGGGTTCCATCCAGTTCTATCATTTGATACTAAATCTATTTGAGCTTGTCTCCAGTTTTACTTGGTATATCATCATCAAACTCAAGTCATGCTTTGGAGCTTTTGGAGACTCCAGATTAACCTTTAAACTCAAATCTACACTTACGGTTTCTTTTTCTTTCTTTGGAGACTTTGAGAAGTTGGTTTGAAGGCGTTGGACAGATATTTCCCGTCTGTTGTGGTCTCAGTCTGACGTGAGTTTGTCTCCCGTCAGACGTGATGTCCAGCCCGCCGGCAGCCAAGAGGAAGTCTGGAGAGGAGCCGGGCGGCGTGGTGAAGAAGCTGAAGTCTGAGGCGTCTCTGGACCATCCGCCCTTCTACTACAGCATCCACCGCCACAGCATCAGAGGCATGAACATGCCCAAGTAGGTCACCGCCTCTCACCTCTCACCTCTGACCTCTGACCTCCACATAGGCCTGGCACCATAATTACACGCACACATTCTTGTACTTCTATCTTTGTGAGGACCTTCATTGGAACAGTGAATTCCCTTGCAAGGTTATAATAGTTTTGAAGTTTTCATTAGTTTTAGTTTTAATTTTGTTGTGAATTTTTGTTTTCAAATTCAGTTAGTTTTAATGAGTTTTTAGAGTGAGTTTGCTAGTTTTAGTTTATTTTTTATTTTTTTGAAATGCTTTAGTTTTAGTTTAGTTTTTGTTAGTTGTAGTTTTTTGTAATGGGGTATTTGTTGGGTGGGAGATTAAAAGAGGTCACAGTAAATTTTGCCTTTATTTCCTTTGTCTGATCCATCTTCATTATGCATGAAAAAAGTTGACAAAGATGAAAACAAAGGACATTTTCACGATAATTTTAGTTAGTTTTGTAACCACACAATACAGTTTCAGTTAATTATCATTATCATGTAACCTTTAACCCTTAAAATAAAGTCTGAAAACAAAGTCAAGTTTCCTGACGGCTGCACAACTCCAGAAAGTTTGGTGGAATAAAAGGAATTGGTGCAAAAGCCGGTGTGAGAACATTTCAGATTTCACTGTTCAGCTCAGCAACACAACAACAACTCTCCCGCTTATTGTAAACAAATCAGCATTCTAACTGTACAGAGTGTCCGCCACTTATTGTAAACAAACCAGCATGCTAACTGTGCACAGAGTGTCCGCCGCTGATAGTAAACAAACCAGCATTCTAACTGTACACAGAGTGTCCGCCGCTGATAGTAAACAAACCAGCATGCTAACTGTACACAGAGTGTCCGCCGCTTATTGTAAACAAATCAGCATGCTAACTGTACAGAGTGTCCGCCACTTATTGTAAACAAACCAGCATGCTAACTGTACACAGTGTCCGCCGCTGATAGTGAACAAACCAGCATGCTAACTGTACACAGAGTGTCCACCACTGATAGTAAACAAACCAGAATGCTAACTGTGCACAGTGTCCGCCGCTTATTGTAAACAAACCAGCATGCTAACTGTACACAGTGTCCGCCGCTGATAGTAAACAAACCAGCATGCTAACTGTACACAGTGTCCGCCGCTGATAGTAAACAAACCAGCATGCTAACTGTACACAGAGTGTCCGCCGCTGATAGTAAACAAACCAGCATGCTAACTGTACACAGTGTCCGCCGCTGATAGTAAACAAACCAGCATGCTAACTGTACACAGAGTGTCCGCCACTGATAGTAAACAAACCAGAATGCTAACTGTGCACAGAGTGTCCGCCGCTGATAGTAAACAAACCAGCATGCTAACTGTGCACAGAGTGTCCGCCACTGATAGTAAACAAACCAGCATGCTAACTGTGCACAGAGTGTCCGGTGCTTGTTGTAAACAAACAGAGATCGCTAAGTGAACACCTCCTGCAGCAGCAGCACATACACACTGTACTGCTACAGAGCTAACTGTTAGCACATACACACTGTACTGCTACAGAGCTAACTGTTAGCCTGTTAGCACATACACACTGTGCTGCTACAGAGCTAACTGTTAGCCTGTTAGCACATACACACTGTACTGCTACAGAGCTAACTGTTAGCCTGTCCTGCCTCTTAAAGGAGCCACGCCTCTCTTACAGTGGACACATTATGACGCAGACTTTTTGTGCTATTTCAGTAATACTGCAAATATTTGACAGGCAGTAGGAATTTCCCCCCAAAAAATTGCAGAAACAGCTGTTCATACATTATTTATAAAATATAATAATATAATATTTATCTCAGTGCAGTTTCTGTTAACAGAGCCAGAGAGTCTATTTTATTTGTTTTGATTGTAGTTTACTTATTTATGTTTTATTTATCTAGGATGTTTTAATATTTATTTTCCAAATTTCAATTTCAATGTTTCATATTCATGAGATTTAACAATTCATTGTTGTGGAAAAGGATGAACTTATTATGTTCTAATATGGTTATAAAACTAAAACATCATCGATACATCGATACTATCGTTTATCAGGATAGTTTCTGGGAAAATATATCGTCCTAAGCAATTGTTAATGATTTTGGTTATTATCAATGAAAACCATGTTAAATGTCTAGATATCAGCTCTTAAATTAAACTCGTTTCAGCTATTTTTGTTTGTTCATTATATTTGTCCAAACAAATGAACCTTTAATTGAACCAGACATTAAAATGAACAAGAAATGAAGAAAAAAACAGTCTTATAATTTTTTCCATGACTGTAGAATGAGCTTTTCCTCATTGGTTACTTTGCCTCAGTTTTTCAGTTTTATTGTAATTTTTTATTGTGTTTTCTATTGTTTTGACTCTCTGCTGCCTGACCTCTCCCCTCAGGTTGAACAAGTTTCTCCAGTACCTGACGGAGGCCGGCTTCAGGGTGAGTCGCACCCACTTCGACCCGACGGGGGTTCGAACCGACGCCACGCTGGAGCAGTTTAAGTCTGTCCTCACCAAGTACAGCGTCCCCACGTACTCCACGGCCGCCGCCGCCGCCACCGCCACCAGCGCCCAGAGCGGCGTGAGCGCCGAGAAGACGGAGTGAGAGAAGAACCCGTCTCCACCTCCAGAGTTCTGATGCACTGAAACTCTTCAACCCAAAGTCTGTTAAACGGATCCATTCTCCGTTTATTTAATTTATTTCTCAGTTCTCTTTTGGGGTTTTTTGAAGTTCTTTTTCTTCCCTTTTCTAGCTGCTTTATTGTATTTTTTTGTTTTCTGTTCTTATAGAAACATAATAAAAATCTTTCTGCAAAGATTCTGAGGTTTCTGATTTTTCTGTGAGAGAAAAAATACAAAGACATAAAGGAAAAATAAAAAATATTAAACACATTAATTCTTATTTTTCTTTCTTTTCTTGTACTCAGAAAAAAATAGCATGTTTCTAATAATTACTCATTACTTATTCATTCATTCATTCATCATTTTATTTATTTATTCATTCATTTATCTATTTATTTATTTAATTCCCATTTATTCCCTTCAATTCCTATTTTTCCTAGTTTATAATAATTACAAACATTATTTTTCTTTTCTATAAAATGTCATGATGTTATTGTTAATATTTATTATTTATATATTATAATTATAATATAGTCAATTTAGATTTTTGTTTATAAAATATTTATTTTATAAAGTTACTTCATTCAGAGTTATATTAAACAGCCAGACAACTTAGTTATAAAATAACTGACTTAAAAAATAATTAAAATAAATAAATTGCAATAAAATCATGTAGAAAACTTTTAAACATGGATTTTTAATTTTATTTTATCGTAATATAATATATATTATTAATTTTAGTTTGTTATTATTTATTACTTATAATATATATTTTATATATATTTTATACGGTTTAATACACAGCCCAGGTTTAATATTCTAAATATTACATGACACTTAAAATACATATAAATATTTTCTATTTTCTTTTATTTCTAATTTTTTATTTTTTTGCCTGGATTGCTTTTTTTTTTTGCTTTTTTTTCTACATGTTTGATCCACAATTTAATATACAGAACAAACATGACAACAGTATAAATAACAAAAATATAACTTTTTCTGTACTCCAAAATAAAACATTCAGAATAAATAAATGTACCCCCTTTGGCGTATTAATCAATTATTATTACTATTATTATTATTACTGTTATTATCAATTCATTGTATTTTTTTAATTCAATTTTCTACAGCCGTAATTTAATGTGTTTATACATTGTTTCAGGATCCTGATGGTAAATGTCACAAACATAAATCTAAATTTTGCTAAAAATAAATAAATAAGAAATAAAAAAAAAATAAAAAAAAATATATATATATATGTAATGTCTTTCCCCATGCAAAACAACCACATGATAGACAAAAAAATGATCACAGAATAAGAAAATAAAAAACTTGCTTTATTGTAACAGACAGATCATAAAATACAATTTTTCAAATAATTATTTTCATTAAAATAGAGGACACTGTACAATGACTCATAATGACTTACAGATTTACAAAACTTACAAAAAAAGTTTTGATTCACAAAATAACAGTTCTGTGCAAAACAAAGTTAAAAGTAACAGAAAAAAATATACAAACACATCGAATTATGATTATTTTAATTAAAGTTACTTTATTAAGCCAGACAACTTAGTCACAAAATAACTGAAAATATTATTTAAAAAGAAAAGAAAATGCAACAATGTATTAAAATAAAGTAGAAAAACGTTTTATGGGATTTTATATGTATATATATATATATATATATATATATATATATATATATACATACAAAACAACTGACTAAAAACATTATTTAAAAAGAAAAAAACTGCAATAATCTAATAAAATCAAGTAGAAAAAAATAAAATAAATGAATACATGATATATATATACATACATATTTATTTATTCTTTAAGAAAATTTTGATTTATTTACCATTTACCACGTTTAAAAAGAAAAAAACTGCCACAATGTAATAAAATCAAGTAGAAAAATGTTTAAACAGACGGTTGATTTAGTAAATTTAGATTTGTGTTTATTTAATTAAAAATAATTAAAGTTACTTTACTGAGCCAGACAACTTAGTTACAAAATAACTGATGAAAAGAATATTTAAAAAAAAAATGCAATAATCTAACAATATATATATATATATATATATATATAGTAAGTAAGTAACTTTTTTAAGAGTTATAAACAGCCAGACAACTTAGCTACAAAATAACTGGCTAAAAAAATATTTTTTAAAAGAAAAAACACTACAATAATCTAATAAAATCAAGTAGAGAAAAAAAAATAGAAAATACATACATACATATTTATTTATTTATTTTTTTAAGCAAATTTTGATTTATTTACCATTTACCACCTTTAAAAAGAAGATAAATTCTAGAAAGAATAACAAAATAATTAAGTCAGACAACTTAGTTGAAAAAAATATTATTTAAAAAAAGCAATATTCTAACAAAAATAAAAAATAATATATATGTATATATATATATATATATATATACATATATATATTCTTTTTAAATAATATTTTTTTAAGTAAGTTGTTTTGTAACTAAGTTGTCTGGCTTAATAAAGTAACTTGAATTACTTTGAATTAAATATATTTCATTAAATAAACATAACATAAATAAACATCTTAATTTCTCATAATTAATGCAAATAATGAACAATAAGTTGCTTTAAAAAAAAAATATATATATATATTTTTTTAATTTATTTTTTATTTTAGAAAAACAAAAATTGCTATAATTAAATAAAATCAACTTGTAAAACCTTTCTATATATATATATATATATATATATATATATATATATATATAAGCATATATATATATAAGCATATATATAAGCATATATATATATATATATATATAAACAAAATTTGAGTTATTTACCATCAGGATCGTGAGATAAAAAATAAAATTCAGGTTTCAGGTTCATGAGGAAGAGGAGGAGGAGGAGGGAGGAGGAGGAGGAGGAGGAGGAAGAGGAGGAGGAGGAGGAGAGGAGGGGAGGAGAGGAGGAGAGGACCCGCCCTCCTCTCTCTCTCCGTCAGTGCAGCAGCAGATCGATGTTCCGTCTGTACCTGCGGACTGAAGCTACCTGAGGATCAGGATCAGGATCAGGATCGGGATCGGGATCAGGATCAGGAGCAGCACCATGGGGATCTCCGCGTCCAGCCTGCTGGACGACTCCAAGTCAAACTACATTAAAGGTAAAAAACAACTAACAACTAACATTTGGTCGCGTTTTCTCCTGTGGAGCTCCTCCGCGGCGAGGTGAGGAGCCTCACAGCACCTCCTCCACCAAACTTCTCTCCGGAGGAAACATCAACATTTAACACGAACAGGAGCGTCTTTTTCTGTCTTTACGCTTCACAAAAAGGTGAATTAGATGTTTGGAGAACCCGTCACATGGTGACCGGACTCCGCTGAGACTTTCACAGCTGATTATTGTCACCTGGAGGCTCCGAGGAACCCGTTCAGCGGCTTTTACTGCTTCTTTAACCGCAATATTCTACATTTATGGATCCCTGCAGGCGGACGGGCGGTCCGGGGGGACTGGGTGGGTGTGTGTGTGTGTGTGTGTGTGTGATCAGGTCCCTCCTGCCCGTCCAGTCCTGCAGGGAAAAGAGAAAAGCGAGCCGGGAGACAGAAAGAAGGAGTGCCAGGACCTGTTTAGTCCCCTTTTGTCTTGTGTGTCCTCTGCTGCAGGGTGTGTCTCTGGGCGGAGGACAAAAGGTGCTGTAGACAGGTACAGGTGTGTGTGTGTGTGTGTGTGTGTGTGTGTGTGGTAACAGGTGTTCGTGCAGGGATGCTGCTCTGATACCAGACAGAAGATTTATTTATTTAAGGTTTAATTTAGAGCAGCAGTCTCAAAGTCAAATTACCTGGAGGCAGTATCATAATGACCAACAAAAGACACAAAATTACTAAACAAGGACACAAAATGACCAAAAA
>NC_081525.1:1750487-1805487 GCF_030273125.1 Centropristis striata | reverse complement strand
AAGATACTAAATGATCAATAAAACATACTAAGTGACCAAAAAAGCTAAAAATGACAAAAAAAGACAGAAATTGACAAAAAAATGTCACTAAACTATCAAAAAATGATACGAAATGATTAATAAAACACACTAAATGACCACAAATTACAAAAAAGACAGAAATTGACCAAGAAATATTACTAAATTACCAAAAAAGATATGAAATGACCAATAAAACATGTTCAATGACCAAAAAAGCTTAAAATGACCAAAAATGACAAAAAGACAGAAATTGACCAAGAAATTTCACTAAATTACCAAAAAAAAGATACGAAATGACCAATAAAACACACTGAATGACAAAAAAAAGCTTTAAAATGACCAAACAGTACACAAAATTACTAAAAATAGACAGGAATTGACCAAAAAAGATACAAAAAGACCAATAAAACACACTAAATGACCAAAAAATACACAAAATTACGAAAAAGAGACAGAAATTGACCAAGAAATTGCACTAAATTACCCAAAAAGATACAAAATGACCAATGAAACACACTAAATGACAAAAAAAGCTTTAAAATGACTAAAAAGTACACAATATTACAAAAAAGACAGAAATTGACCAAGAAATTTCACTTAATTACCAAAAAAAAGATATGAAATGACCAATAAAACACACTAAATTATCAAAAATTAAAAAAGACAGAAATTGACCAAGAAATATTACTAAATTACCAAAAAAATAGATACGAAATGTCCAATAAAACACACTAAATGACAAAAAAAAGCTTTAAAATGACCAAACAGTACACAAAATTACTAAAAATAGACAGGAATTGACCAAAAAAGATACAAAATGACTAATAAAACACACTAAATGACCAAAAATTTCACAAAATTACAAAAAAGACAGAAATTGACCAAGAAATTTCACTAAATTACAAAAAAAGATATGAAATGACCAATAAAACACACTAAATGACCAAAAATGTAAAAAGACAGAAATTGACCAAGAAATATTACTAAATTACCAAAAAAATTGATACGAAATGACCAATAAAACACACTAAATGACAAAAAAAAGCTTTAAAATGACCAAACAGTACACAAAATTACTAATAATAGACAGGAATTGACCAAAAAAGATACGAAATGACCAATAAAACACACACAATGACCAAAAAAAGCTCTAAAATGACCAGTGACCTGCACAGCTCTGACTGCAGCAGGAGCTCATCTGTTCCGGTTCAGACCAGTTCAGGAACCAGAACCAGTTTGAGAGCGAATGGACCCCAGCGTGAGTCAGAGTGGTCATGATGAGACGAGCAGCGGTTCGGAGCAGATGTTGCAGCCTGTGGAGCTCCTCGGCTGGTGAAATATGTGGAGGGTAAACATGCGTCACTGCCAGATGTTACTCAGAAACATCATCCCTGTAAATAACTACATCTCACTACATCTCTTGTCTCTCAGAAACAAAATGAGCCTCACAATCTAGTTTAGCTGCCGTGAGATTTTTAGTGTGGAAAATATGCCCCGAGAATCCATGAAGCCCCACAGACACATGCTGGAGCAATTAGTGAAATATGGCCTCCACAAGCTCATTATCATGTGTTTAAAGTAGGAGCTGCACATTACATTTGAATTCTTCTCTCAGATTTATTCACAAACACAATCAGAGACAAACCTGTTTCTGCTAAAGAGTTCAGAGGAAGTCTGGCAGTTTCCACAGCAGCAGCATGTTCCAGACTCCTGACTCCAGTTCATCTGCTGCAGGAATACAACCAAAGGAAAACGTAGAAAGAAACTTTAGGTTATTAACATAACCCCGGTTCTCTGAGTAGCATGAGTGAGTGTCTCTTTCCCCAGGAGAACGTGAAATTACCAAGAAAGACACAAAATTACAAAAAAGACCAAAAAAAGCTTTAACATGACCAAAAATTACACAAAATTACAAAAAATAAAGACAGCAATTGACTAAAAAATTGAACGAAATTACCAAAAAAGATACTAAATGATCAATAAAACATACTAAGTGACCAAAAAAGCTTAAAATGACAAAAAAAGACAGAAATTGACTAAAAAATGTCACTAAACTATCAAAAAAAGATACGAAATGATTAATAAACACACTAAATGACCAAAAATGACAAAAAAGACAGAATTTGACCAAGAAATTTCACTAAATTACCAAAAAAAAGATACGAAATGACCAATAAAACACACTAAATGACCGAAAAAAGCTTTAAAATGACCAAACAGTACACAAAATTAAACTCGGGCATTATCGTCAGAGTTTGAACTTTCTGACGGTCTTAGAACGGATCATCAGTTTACGAAAGTTTCTGTTATAAAAAGTGACCAAAACTTGTGTTAAATGTTGATATTTGTGTCAGAATCTCTTTATTCTCTATGTGTCATTATTGGTGCTTTAGCTCTGTGTCAGTTATATTCTGGAGTTCCTCAGGGTTCAATTCTGGGACCACTTTTAAATTCTGAACTCTTTGAACTGCACGTATGTTTTCCATAAAAAAATCACAAAAAAAGCCAGCATTTATTGTGGAAAAGAAATTGTAAAAACAGATATTATCGTCAGAGTTTGAACTTTCCTACGGTGCTTGAACGGATCATCAGTTACTAAAGTTTCTGTCATATAAAAGTGACCAAAACTTGTGTTAAATGTTGATATTAGTGTCAGAATCGCTTTATTCTTCATGTGTCATTTAAAATAAACCAGATCCTGTTAAAAACATTAAATTCTGCTCAGAGACACTGAAGACATGATTGATTCTGCTGAGAATCTGTTTACACAGAGCAGAGAGGAGAGGACAGGAGAGGCTGTTTACACAGAGCAGAGAGGAGAGGACAGGAGAGGCTGGAAACATGACAATACTTCAATATGTGGAGAAAACTGTTTTGGTCGTTTTAATGTCTTTTATTGGTCATTTTGTGTCCTTTTTTGTCTTTTTTTTCTTAATTTTACGTAATTTTTTGTATTGTTTTTTTGTCTTTTTACATCATTTTGTGTCATTTTGTGTCGTTTTGTGTCTTTTTTGTTCATTTTACATATACTTTGGGGAATTTTGTGTCTTTTTAGGCCATTTTTGTTTGTTACAACATTCGGTACACTTGTGGGCACTTGGAAAAGTGATTCAACTTGTGTTTTTTCTTTTTTTTCTGATATCTGTCATTCTAACATGTCTAGACATGTTTGAGTTGTTCCCACTTCTAGCCATGATTGTGCTGATTCTACAGAGCTGCAGGACTTAAAGATTCATAGAGATTTATATATATATATATTTGTAGTGAAACACAAGGCCACAGAGTAAAGTCTCCCACAGCAGTGAGCTCAGTTTGCAGCATTACATCATCTACTCACACAGTAAATATGGTGTCCAAAATAATAAAACCATTCTGTGTGTTTGTAATTAAAATGCACGACACTTTATTCCCAGTTTCTGAGCGTTCTCGCTGCTCAGGCTTCACCAACATGGCTGCAGCAGTCGTAGCAGAGAGTCTTTGTTTTGGCTGCAGCGCTGCATGCTGTGTCACTCCAGCTGCCATTACACAACCCCTCAGACATCCAGAGACTTTCCCCCTCTTTTAGAGCTGAAGCTCCACAAAGAGAGGAAGCTGCTCGCTGCTGGAAACCCACCTGTTGTTTACTGAGCTCCATGCAAATCACTGCAAAGTCTGCTGCTGTTCAAACAACAAGGGATTTAATGAATCAGTGTGAAAGCAGAAGGACAACACTGCAGCCTGACGTGATGCAAAACAGAGATCTGAGCTTCATCATGTCACTTTAGATGATGAAATGATGCTTTAATAACCAGGTTGTTCACACTGATTATAAACAGCACACACATTGTCTCTCAAAAAAAAAAAAAAAACATGATAATCTTTCAGGATCTTGTAATTCAAGTTGTCTGAGGGAAAAGCTCTTCGCTTTGTTTTCTGGGTTTTGGAAATTCAAACCCCAGGGGGAGGGAGAGAGGGAGGGAGAGAGGGAGCAAGAGAGATCGAAAGGGAGAGAGAGAGGGAGCGAGAGAGCCAAAGGGAGAGAGAGAGGGAGCGAGAGAGGGAGCGAGAGAGCCAAAGGGAGAGAGAGAGGGAGCGAGAGAGGGAGCGAGAGAGCCAAAGGGAGGGAGAGAGGGAGAGAGAGCCAAAGGGAGAGAGAGGGAGCGAGAGAGAGAGGGAGCGAGAGAGAGAGGGAGCGAGAGAGAGCAAAAGGGAGCGAGAGAGCGAAAGGGAGAGAGAGAGGGAGCGAGAGAGAGCGAAAGGGAGAGAGAGAGGGAGCGAGAGAGGGAGCGAGAGAGCCAAAGGGAGGGAGAGAGGGAGCGAGAGAGAGCAAAAGGGAGCGAGAGAGCGAAAGGGAGAGAGAGAGGGAGCGAGAGAGAGCGAAAGGGAGAGAGAGAGGGAGCGAGAGAGGGAGCAAGAGAGCCAAAGGGAGGGAGAGAGGGAGAGAGAGCGAAAGGGAGAGAGAGGGAGCGAGAGAGGGAGCAAGAGAGAGCAAAAGGGAGCGAGAGAGCAAAAGGGAGAGAGCGAAAGGGAGAGAGAGAGGGAGCGAGAGAGAGCGAAAGGGAGAGAGAGAGCGAAAGGGAGAGAGAGAGGGAGCGGGAGACGGAGCGAGAGAGAGCGAGAGGGAGCGAGAGAGGGAGCGAGAGAGAGCGAAAGGGAGAGAGAGAGGGAGCGAGAGAGGGAGCGAGAGAGGGAGCGAGAGAGAGCGAAAGGGAGAGAGAGAGGGAGCGAGAGAGAGCGAAAGGGAGAGAGAGAGCGAAAGGGAGAGAGAGTGAAAGCGAGAGAGAGAGAGGGAGTGAGAGAGGGAGCGAGAGAGAGCGAGAGGGAGAGAGAGCGAAAGGGAGAGAGAGAGGGAGCGAGAGAGAGCGAAAGGGAGGGAGAGAGAGAGGGAGCGAGAGAGGGAGAGCCCAGAGAAAGGGGGTGTGAGAGAGGGAGCGAGAGAGCGAAAGGGAGAGAGAGGGAGAGAGAGAGCGAAAGGGAGAGAGAGAGAGCGAGAGGGATCGAGAGAGCGAGAGAGAGATCAAAAGGGAGAGAGAGAGGGAGCGAGAGAGAGCGAGAGGGATCGAGAGAGCGAGAGAGAGATCGAAAGGGAGAGAGAGCGAGAGAGAGAGAGCGAAAGGGAGAGAGAAAGCTAGAGAGAGCTCTGGATGTGTCTGAACCTAAACTCCATTCAGTCCAGTGTTGCCACAGTTACTTTGAAAAAGTAATCTGATTTCTGATTAGTGATTACTCCTTTTAAAAGGAACTTAGTTACTTTTAAAATCAAGTAGTCAGTAACTGACCAAGTTAGATTACAAGTTAAACGTTTCTTCTCCTCCATGCCACTGCAGCCTCTCCATCTCTGCATACATCCTGTTCTGTGAGGCAGCTCACTTTCAGCCCAAGTTTCACTGCTGAAAACAAGTAGGCTGCTCTAGTTATGATTATCTTTTAAACGTTGCACTGAGCCATGCTAGCTGTTTCCCCCTGCTTCCAGTGTTGATGCTAAGCTAAGCTAACCACATCCAGCTCCTCTCAGAAATAAAGTAAATAACTGTTTCTCCCAGTGTTTGCCTGTTTTTGAGTGTTTTAGGTTTAAAGGAGAAGCTCGGATCAGGAGCTCGGTCAGTTTTATGTTTCATATCTCAGAGTTTCAGACTCACAGATGTTTAGAAGTTTGCGGCGTATTTTGCGTGTAAAGAGAATCGTTGTGTGCAGCGTCAGGTGAGCTGGTATGTGAGCGTCAAACAGGATCAGCAGCTCGTAAACGTCTCCGCTCAGTTTATTGTTGTTGAGAAAAGCTTGCCGACGCGCCCACCTGCAGCAGCTAATGGTGTGTGTGTGAAACCTGTCCCTCTGACAGGAACCTTTCCTCTCTCTGTTCATGTAATCTCAGAGCTCTGGGAGATAAATCTCTAACCATCTGTGAAAAACCCACAAAGTCCTTGATTCACTTTCTGCAAAGCTTCTCTAAAGCTCCGGGATAGAAACGTTCTCTCTGCTGCACCACACAAACCTTTCCTCAACTTTTAATTGAGTGTGCTTGTCAGAGCACACTATATACTATCCACCAGGCTTCTTCCTATTTTTGTGTGCTTGCTTGCAAAAGCACACTAATTACTATTCACCAGGACTATTTGTTTTTGTGTGTGCTTGCTTGCAAAAGCACACTAATTACTATTCACCGGGACTATTTCTTTTTTGTGTGCTTGCCTGCAAAAGCACATTAACTACTATTCACCGGGACTATTTATTTTTTGTGTGCTTGCTTGCAAAAGCACACTATTTACTATTCACTATTCATCCCCCCCCCCCCCCCCCCCCAGCAAAACACATATGTAGACGTTCAGGAAGAACTCCGGATGCTCAAAGTGAAGTCGGATCAATGATAATGGCGACAGGCCTATCCACATCCTTTTAACTTTCCAGTATTTTAGATTTGTATGAACAAATATTTGTTGTTCTTTCCTTGTACACAACAAGACATTAGCTTGTTCCAGCCTCCATCTTTCCAAATATTCATGTTCCCTGACTCTGAATCTCTCTCTGACTTTTCATCACGTCAGCGTTTTAATGTGTCTGATACTTTGGTTTGTATCAGACCCTCCATCAGCCTCAGCTGGACTCTGTGTTCACTGTTGATTAGCTAACATTCTGCACATTACTTCTCTCAGCATCGACCCTGCAGCGTGTGATGTGAAGTAGGTCAAATAAACTCAAACACGTTCTGCTCAAACTGTTTCTGCTGCTTGAATCAAAAGGAAAACTTGCATGTATCTGATTTTGCAGACTGATCCAGAGTTTTAACCCTCTGGAGTCTCCAAAAGCGCCAAAGCATGGCTTCTTCATCAAATCCAGACATAAAAACAACTCAGACCAAAAAAAGACACAAAAGGACCACAAAAAAAAGACACAAAATGACCCAAAAAGACACAAAATGAGAAGACAGAATAACCAAAAAAAAACCCCACAAAAGACACACATTGACCAAAAAAAGACACAAAATGAAAAAAGAGACACCAAATGACCAAAAAAAGACATACGATTACTAAAAAAGACACAACAACAGACACAAAATGACCAAAAAAAGACACAAATGACCAAAAAAGACACAAAATTAGAAGACAGAATAACAAAAAAAACCCCACAGAAGACAAAAAATTACAAAAAAAACACAAGTGACCAAAAAAAGACACATAATGACCAAGAAAGACAAAAGTGATCATAAAAGACACAAAATGACAAAAAAAAAAGACACAAAATGAGAAGACAGAATAACCAAAAAAAACCCCACAGAAGACACAAAATGACCAAAAAAGACACAAAATAATTTAAAAATACAAAACAACAAGACACAAAATGACAAAAAAGACACAAAATGACTTACAAAGACATGAAAAGACATTAAAAAAGGACCAAATATCCCTTTAAGACTCCACGGAGGTAATGAGTGAGTGGATGTGTGCAGCGTTCTCTGGGACGATCCTCAACATGAACAATGTGTTTATGATTACAGTGTTTTAAAGAGCACACACTCCTTCACACATCTCTTTATTTTCCTCCCAGTTGCACCACGTTGATGCATTTAAATTTACAAGCTTTTCTTCAGGGAGTGAGTTCTGCTGGACCCCGACAGTGAAAACTCCTCCGGGCTATTTTTACATATTACTATATAAATTGCAGAGAAAAAAAACAATGCGACACAGTTTTTTCCTAAACTTGCAGAGCAAAAATGCTGCACTAAAACAACTGTAAGGCAACACATGAATCTCAGACGGTGTCTTATTTTAGGTAATTTTACATTTTTTGTCATTTTTTTGGAAACTTTATATCTTTTTTTTGATAATTTTAAGTCTTTTTAAAAATCATTTTGTGTCTTTTTTTGTCATTTGTGCCTTTTTTTCCATTTTGTGTCTTTTTTGATCAGTTTCTGTCTTTTTTTGGTAATTTTGCATCTTTTTATTGTCATTCTATGTCATTTTTTTGGTCACTAAATCTTATTTTGGTCATTTTTTGTCTTTTGACTTTTATTGGTTATTTAGTGCCTTTTTTAAGGTAATGTTACATCTTTATTTTGATAATTTTATGTCTTATTTTAGGTCATTTTACATTTTTTTGTCATTTTGTGTCTTTTTTTGGCAACTTTAAATCTTTTTTGATAATTTTGTGTCTTTCTTGGTCATTTTACGTCTTTTTATAGTCATTTTATGTCATTATTGGTCACTTTTATGTCTTTTTTTGGTAATTTTGTGTCATTTTTTGTATGTTTTTGTCATGCAGGACTGGGTGTTATATCGCTGCATGTTGGTTCTGTTTCTACAGTTTAATATGAACAGAGAATTCTGTTTTGTTTGTGTGAGAACGAAGCAGGAAACAGCCTGTTTTCATCTGAAATTTTCTGCTGATTTATTGATTGAATTTTCAGCTTTTGAGCTCCACTGTTACTTTAAATACCTTCTGGTGATTTATATGTTGCATGATTAATAGATTGGCTTTATTATCGGCTTCTCAGAAAGAAGAAATGATAGAAACTTGAGGAGGAACGGGTTCTTAATGTCGTGTTTCTGTTCATCCCAGAACTAGAAAACCAGAAAATACAACCAATGCACACACTCATATATCTGTCACACACACACACACACACACACACACACACATTCTGTGCCTTTGTCCCACATTTTTCTCCTGCAGTGACTTGCTCAGAGTGTCGGGTATTTCCTGACTGACGACACAAAGAAACTCTTTTATCAACACAATGTGTTGTTGTGTGTGTGTGTGTGTGTGTGTGTGTGTGTGTGTGTGAACTAACAGTGAGTATTTCTGTGCAGTGTGTTGATCTTTTTGTGCTTTTAACTCTTTCTTAAAAACACTTTAAACAAGTTTTATTGGCGAGTTTCTGCAGCGAGAAAAACTGAGGAAACCTGAAACATGTCAGGTGTGTGTGTGTGTATGTGTGTGTGTGTGTGTGTGTGTGTGTGTGTGTGTGTATGTGTGTGTGTGTGTGTGTGTGTGTGTGTGTGTGTGTGTGTGTGTGTGTGTGTGCATTCTTCTTCACTGAGTCATGGTGTGTGTTCACATGTTGGTGTGTACATGTGCTGACATGCCAGTGACACACACACCATGTTTCCATATATACAAATCAGAATCTCTTTAGGTTCCTGGTGATTGTGTGTGTGATTTTTTTAAAATCTTTTTTTTAATGCAATAATTGTTATTTTTTGCATTTGATATCTAAATCAGGGGTCTCAAACTCCAATTACCTGGGGGCTGCTGGAGGCAGTATCAAAATGACAGAAAAAAACTAAATTACTTAAAAAAACACAAAATGACCAAAAAAGACACAAAATGACCAAAAAAAGACACTAAATGACCAAAACAGTAATTAAAGGGACCTTCCACACACAACACGGTAAAGTGCCATTCATATAAAACTCAAATTAAACTTTCATATCAAGGTTGGGGCCACAAAATATCATCACGAGGGCCACAATTGGCCCACGGGCCGCGAGTTTGAGCCCCCTGCTCTAAACCGTCATATCAGTGGAGGCTGAACCTTCAGGAGATGTGACGAAGTGACTCTGGCTTTATTTATGTGTGTTTTTAGTTTTGGGAGTTCACTTTTTTACTTTATTGTGCCTCTGCAGCTCCACCCATAGACTCCTATGAGCGTCTGTCAGTTCCACCCATAGACTCCTATGAGCGTCTGTCAGTTCCACCCATAGACTCCTATGAGCGTCTGTCAGCCCCACCCATAGACTCCTATGAGCGTCTGTCAGCCCCACCCATAGACTCCTATGAGCGTCTGTCAGCCCCACCCATAGACTCCTATGAGCGTCTGTCAGCCCCACCCATAGACTCCTATGAGCGTCTGTCAGCCCCACCCATAGACTCCTATGAGCATTAGGTCATTGGTTCACTGATGTAAAAAGGCTGCAGTTTCAGTGGATTTAGTCTATAAAACCAGGTAGATTGAGCTTCTGCTGTGAAGGTGGACGAGCAGGTTTCTCCAGTGAAACAAGGGCGGAATCACTACACACACACACACACACACACACACACACTCATACTTCACATACCGTGTGTGTGTGTGTGTGTAATGTCAGCTGTTCTGGGTGTGTTTTGTGTTTAGAAAGTGATGCGTTCACACCCAGTAGGATTATTCAGTGTGTTCTCAGAGACGCTGGATTAATCTCCAGGTGTTCAGGTCTCCAGGTGTTCAGGTGTTCAGGTCTCCAGGTGTTCAGGTGTTCAGGTGTTCAGGTCTCCAGGTGTCCAGGTGTTCAGGTCTCCAGGTGTGTCTCCTCGTCTTAGATTTAGATTGGATTTGACTTTATTAATCCCACATCGGGGAAATTTCTTTGTGGTGACCACAACAATTTCAGACAAAATAATTTCCCTTTAAGATAAAGATAAAAAAAAAAAAAAAACCTAATAGAAAAAGACATTCAATAATATATAATATACTATATACCAAGGTTATTATAGTTAACGAAAACTAACGAAATAACGAAAACTAGAATTGAAAAAACATTTTCGTTAACTGAAATAAAAATAAAAACTAGAGTTTTTAGAAAAACGATAACTAACTGAAACTGTATTGTGTGGTTACAAAACTAACTAAAATTATAGTGAAAATGTCCTTAGTTTTGGTTTTTGTCAACTTTTTTCATTCATAATTCAGTGTTTCTATTAGAACATGCAGGAACACATTATTAAATATGTTTACTGAGACTGGGATGTTTACACTAGAACCAAAATTCAAAACACCCAGAACTGTAAGAGTTAATAACCTTATTGGGGCTGAGATGATAAACCAAAGGAAATGAAGGAAACATTTATTATGACCACTTTGAATCTGGCACCAACACATAGCCCATTACAAAAAGACTAAAACTAACACTAAAACTAATAAAAACTAAACTAAAACTAAGCATTTTCAAAAAATAAAAACTAAACTAAAACTAGCAAACTCACTCTAAAAACTAACTAAAACTAACTGAATCTGAAAACAAAAATTCACAACGAAATTAAAACTAAAACTAATGAAAAATCCAAAACTATTATAACCTTGCTATATACAATTTAGTGCAAATTAAGTGAATAGTGTGCAGATTATATGCAAAATGTGCAGAAAAGAAATAAATAAAGCTCCAACAGGTTCAGGTTGTGCTGGTGTTGACAGTCTTATGGCAGCTGTTATCTTCCTG
The DNA here is from genome assembly GCF_030273125.1 of Centropristis striata. NCBI lineage: Eukaryota > Metazoa > Chordata > Actinopteri > Perciformes > Serranidae > Centropristis > Centropristis striata. The sequence goes on along the minus strand of NC_081525.1, from coordinate 1,794,304 downwards.
ATCTTCCTCCAGCAGCTTCTTCTCTGGTTCTCCTGCAGGAGGACAGTTACACCTGTAACAGTTACACCTGTAACAGTTACACCTGTAACAGTTACACCTGTAACAGTTACACCTGTAACTCTCCTGCTGTTCTTAGTGCTTTTACTTCCTTTTTTCACCTGCAGCGATGAGTCAGCAGTCTTTCTTAGGGTCTGGTTACCATGACGACGCTCTCGGGTGAAAACGACAAAATATTTGATCAGATGTACCTTTTGTTTAGACAGCAGAGAACCAAAATTTTACAAATTATCATCATTTAATAACTCTGATTCATATGTCAAAGCTCAATTTGAGGAACTATGAACTATCTTTTTATTTAATAATTATTTTACAATAAAATACCAACACTGTTCTCCTCATTTAAGGCCTTTTTTGGTCATTTTTTTGTCTTTTTTTGGTCATTTTAAATTTTATTGTTGTAATTTTATGTCTTTTTGATGAATTTTGTGTCTTTGTGGTCATTTTACGTCTTTTTTTGGTCATTTTTTTTGTCTTTTTTTTGGTCATTTTAAATTTTATTCTTTTAATTTTATGTCTTTTTGAGGCATTTTATGTCTTTTTTTGGTCATTTTGCATCTTTTTTGGGACAGCAATGCTCTCGGGGAAAAAAGGCAAAATATTTAATCAGATGTGCCTTGTGTTTAGAAGGTGATGGTGTTTTTATAGGCTTAAAAATGCAAAAGAAAATGAAACCCCCCTCCAGAGAGGAAATCTTATAAACGTTCCACTGTCACGTTTCCATCTAAAGGGTTAAAAACTGCAGCAACATCGTCACCGTATGATGCAGATTTCCACCTAAAGACGCTCGTCTAAACGTGGAATAAAAAGTGAGAACGTGACGCCACTTTTTCTGGTATTTTTCTCTTTTTTGGTCAGTTTGTGTCTTTATTTGGTCATTTTACGTCTTCTTTTGGTAATTTTGTGTCTTTTTTTATGTCATTTTGTGTCTTTATTTGGTCATTTTACGTCTTCTTTTTGGTCATTTTGTGTCTTTTTTTTATGTCATTTTGTGTATTTTTTGGTCACTTTACACCTTTCTCTGTTCATTTTACGTCATTTTGTGTCTTTTTTTTGTAATTTTAGGTCTTTTTTTTTGTCTTTTTTGGTTGTTTTTTCGACTTTGAACTTGTTTTTTCTCTCTGAGATGATTTCAAACGTGTTTCGATGCTAATGTGAATCCCTGACGTCGAGTCGTGCAGCGACTCATCAGATCCGATCGCAGCTGCTTCACTGGGTTTGGTTTGTTTCTCTGCACAGACGGCAGCAACACACACACACACACACACACTCTTGTACTTCTATCTTTGTGAGGACCCTCATTGGAATAGTGAATTCCCTTGCAAGGTTATAATAGTTTTTGATTTTTCATTAGTTTTAATTTTGTTGTAAATTTTTGTTTTCAAATTCAGTTAGTTTTAATGAGTTTTTAGAGTGAGTTTACTATTTTTAGTTTAGCATTTAAAAAAAAAATGCTTTAGTTTCAGTTTAGTTTTTATTAGTTGTAGTTTTTTGTAATGGGGTATTTGTTGGGTGGGAGATTAAAAGAGGTCACAGTAAATTTTGCCTTTATTTCCTTTGTCTGATCCATCTTCATTATGTATGAAAAAAGTTGACAAAGATGAAAACGAAGGACATTTTCACTATAATTTTAGTTAGTTTTGTAACCACACAATACAGTTTCAGTTAATTATCATTATCATGTAACCTTTAACCCTTAAAACAAAGTCTGAAATCTAAAAAAAAAAGCCTTTAAAGAAGTGAGGACCGGCCGAAATGTCCTCACTTTGCAAAAATGTCCTCACTCTGTTGGTTAAAAACGTGTTCCGGTCCTCACTATGTAGGAAGTACAAGAACACACACACACACACACACACACACACACACACACACACACAAGCTCTCTTTTTTGGTCAGTTTGTGTCTTTTTAAGGTAATATATCTTTTTTTAGGGTTTAATTTTACGTCTTTTTTTAGGTAATTTTGGTAATTTTGTGTCTTTTTTATCATTTTACATATTTTTGGGTTATTTAGTGTCTTTTTTTTTTATTCGGTTTGTGTCTTTTTTTTGGTCATTTCATGTCTTTTTGTGTCTTTTTTTTGTAATTTTACGTGCGACTCATCAAATCCGATCGCAGCTGCTTCACTGTGTTTGGTTTGTTTCTCTGCACAGACGGCAGCAGAATGAACACACACACACACACACACACACACACACACACACACACACACAGACGAGCAGCAGGTTGAGAAACTGAATGAGTGTTTGTGTGAAAACGTGCAGCGTGTTTAGAGGAAACTCCCAAATAATCAGAGAGAATAATTAATGTGAGCAGAGCACCTCACACAGGAAGCACTCAGGGTGTGTGTGTGTGTGTGTGTGTGTGTGTGTGTGTGTGTGTGTGTGTGTGTGTGTGTGTGTGTGTGTGTGTGTGTGTGTGTGTGAATGAGCCAGTTGTTGAGCTTGTTGTCGCCTGTTTTCCGTCTTTATGAAGTGATTTTGACGACGTTCAGCAGCTCGTTACTGAAGAACAGCCACAGAAAACAAAGCAGCAGTTGTTGTTGTTGTTGTTGTTGTGAGTAATCAGAGATTATTCAATGAATAATTTATTGTTTTGTTTAATAAATCTAACAGACTGATTTCTGATCAGTTCCACTGTTTAAAAGCTTTTTGTTGCTTTGAGACGCAGAGAAACGACTCTCACTTCTCCTCATTTCATCCATTAAAGTTTCTCTATTGATCTTCAGGAAATGTTACAATAACTTCATTAATATACAAACTTCATTAATAACCATCAGTTAATAACTTTGATTCGTACGTCAAAGCTCAACTTCAGGAACTATGAATTATCTTTTCATTTCATTATCTTTTACAACAAAATAATAACGCCGTTCTCCTCATTTAAGGGTCTTTTTTTGTCAGTTTGTGTCTATTTTTGCCATTTTTTGTCTTTTTTTAGGTATTATCACATATTTTTTTGATAATTTTATGCCTTTTTTCTGTAATTTTATGTTTGTTTTTTGTCATTTTGGTGTCTTATTTGTCTTTCTTTTTTCTCTCCATTTTTTGTCTTTTTTTAAGGTAATTTAAAGGTTTTTTTTGGTCATTTTGTGTCCTTTTACTTTTATTGGTCTTTTTTTAGGTAATGTTACGTCTTTTTTTGATAATTTTATGTCTTATTTTAGGTAACTTTACATGTTTTTTGTATTATTTTGTGTCATTTTTTGGTTATTTTGTGTCTTTATTTGGTAATTTTGCGTTTTTTGGGTAATTTTGTGTCTTTTTTTGGTCATTTTTACGTCTTCTTTTGGTAATCTTGTGTCCTTTTTATGTCCTTTTGTGTATTTTTTGGTCATTTTACATCTTTCTTTGGTCATTTTGCATCTTTTTTGCCTATTTTTCGGTCACTTCATGTTGTTTTATTAGTCATTTTTATCTCTTTTTTTGCTCATTTTGTGTCTGCTTGGGTCCTAAAGCGTGTCTCCTCTGGTAGCAGAATGAAAGAGTTTCAGTCAGAGCTCTGTGTCTCTGTGGAGAAAGTCTGGCTGCATGAAACTCAGCCAGCAGTGAGTAAAGCTGAAGTTATTTGAAAAAAACAAACAAACTGGAGCATAAATCAGCTTAAAGAGGCCACAATCACAATCAGCAGTTTTGATGATTTTATGTCTTATTTTAGGTAATTTTATGTTGTTGTTTTTTTGTCATTTTGTGTCTTTTTTTTTGGTAATTTTGCATCTTTTTAGATAATTGTACGTCTTTATTTGGTCCTTTTTTTGTCATTTCATGTATTTTTGTGTCTTTCTTTGGTCGGTTTGTGTTGTTTTTTGGTAATTTTGCATTTTTTGGGTCATTTTGTGTATTTTTTTCGTCATTTTACATCTTTCTTTGGTCATTTTACGTCTTTTTTGGTCATTTTTACGTCATTTTTTGGTCTTTTTTGGTCTTTTTTTGGTCCTAAAGCGTGTCTCCTCTGGTAGCAGAATGAAAGAGTTTCAGTCAGAGCTCTGTGTCTCTGTGTCTCTGTGGAGAAAGTCTGGCTGCATGAAACTCAGCCAGCAGTGAGTAAAGCTGAAGTTATTTACTTTATTATAAAAAAAAACTGCTGCATAAATCGGCTTAAAGAGGCCACAATCACAATCAGCAGCTCGTCTATATTTCTTTCTTTTTAAAGGCCGTCTGAAGGTGTGTGAATATCACATCTCTCCTCCTCCTCTTCCTCTTCCTCCTCCTCTTCCTCTTCCTCTCTGTCTGTTTGCATAACCACTTAACCTGAAAGGAGAATAAATTAAACAAAGAAAGTTTTGCATGAGCGGCAGTTGAGCGATCAGATGAGCTCGACGTCACAGACAGTCAAATCCACCGTGAACCAGCTTGAACTCAGAGGAAGAACAAGTTCCTCCTCCTCCTCCTCCTCCTCCTCCTCCTCCTCCTCCTCCTCCTCCTCCTCCTCCTCCTCCTCCTCCTCCTGCAGCCTCTCAGGTTACACCCTCGGTCATCTCCTCTAACAGAAACCTTGTGTGAGTCTCAGCTCTGCAGGACTGAACCAGCTGACACATAAAACCGTCTTCTGTCTCCAGAACGTCTTCACATCGTCCCTGAGTGACTCACGGCTTCTTTTTTATTATAAAAAGGTTAAAAACCTTCACGGTGCAGCTGCAGCGTGTTGCATAACAAGAGTCTTTGTTGGAGTCTGTGCACACTGAACTCTTTGCCTTTCTCACTGTGTAATGAGCAGGATATTCACTCTGTTAGTGCTGAATGATGACGTGTAAAGGCAGCAGGAGTGTGCTGGTATTTAAAGCTTCCCGTGTTGGAGGGGGGGAGAGGGGGTCTCCCACTGCTGACCTTTTACACGCTGCATTGTTTGGGACGGAGGAAAAAACAGAGTTCCCCTGAGAGCCTGAAAGCAGCTTCAGTCTGCAGCTGCTGATGGAGAAACAAGCTGCAGCTGAAAATATGTTTCATTCATCTTCATTCATCCAGAAAACACAACAAACATCTTCATCTCAACGTTTATTCTCCTAAAAACACCTTCACATATCAGCCCTGACTGTCATTTTCAACATGAGGCTCAATATATATATAATATATATACTGATACATTTTTAACGTTTATTATTAGGGCCTCGGGGCAATCGCACCGAGCAGTGCTGCACTACTGTTATACTGTGGATTTCTTCTTCTTCCTCTTCCGGACGCAATTTCGTCCCGCTACTAGTCCTACAACTTGAAGAGTTGCAGGACAAATTATATATTAAAACGTGTGGTTTGATCGGGATCGGTGTGCTATTATTTTTCTCTACATCGCGAAAAACGGCCCAAAATTTTGCATTGAAATGAATGGGACAGCTGAAAAAAAATGAGCGAAAAAGAACAATAATTGGAGATTTTTAAACGTCTACTTCTCCGGCATAATTTCACCTAGAGACTCCATTTAAACTTTAAACAGTAGACACAAGTCTTGTGTATCGGTGTATTAATCCACGTTTCGATAGGTCATATAGTTTTTTATCAATCCCTGTTCAATGACCATGATCATTTTTGGAGAAATTCTGAGATTATAATGGGTGTGTATTGCACGGAATGTTCGTGTCAGAGTGTGTGACATCATCGCCAGAGTGTAGAGGGAGAGAAGAAACTGTCAAAAAATAAATTTGAAAACTGCGCTCCAGGCCGCAAATTCCACTCTACAGAAATAATTTATACATAGAAACGTAGGAAAATTAGTCTTCTCCCTCACAATCCTCTGGTAAAGCTGTCAGAGTTATAGTTTGGGCGTAGGACGCACAGATGCACCACCAACACCACCAACAGCCTCATTGGCTCCCATATTAAAAACGCAGGAAGATTTCTGAAAAAGGGAGATGTAACAGTTTTTTTAGATCGCTCTAACAAAGCTATTTTTTCATTTTTCTTAAAAAAAAACATATGTAGACGTTGAGGAAGAACTCAGGACGCTCAAAGTGAAGTCGGATCAATGATAGGTATTATGGTTTTGCCAAAAATGCTTTCTATCTAAAAAAAAAATGTAATCCCCCCTCTCCCCCAATTCAAGGATTTGCCCCAAATTTTGTTTTCACTCTTTTCATATATTTAAAGGAAGAGGATACATGAAAAATACCAGCTGTAAATATGAATTAATCTATTCATTATCATAACAATGTATTATTATCACCTTAAACCTCCAATAAACACATTAATGACCTCATCATTAGAGGGTGAATCAGACTTCTGCTGCTGTTTCTGTATTTTCTGTTTTCTTTAACGTGTCGTGGCGCCGTGACATCATCACCCTCTGAGATAATAACGATAATCAGCCGCCGCAGGTTCAGACACGCTGATCCGCCGGCAGCAGGATGATTCACTGGGAGTTCCTCTAATCGTTTCTGGATATTGAGTCTTTAAAGCTGCGTAAATAATCATTTAGTGTGTTTTAATGTGGTTTACACACAGAAACTCTCCTTCAGTCTCTGTTTCAGTCCTCACAATCTGAAATCTGAGCACTTTCTCTTTTCTGCAGGAATCATGTGAATGTTCTGCCAGCATGACAGACCGCAGGAGGGTCCTCAGAGTGTGTGTGTGTGTGTGTGTGTGTACTTGTACTCCAATCATAATGAGGACCAGAATTACTTAAATAACTTAGTGAGGGCCTTTTTGTAAAGTGAGGACGTTACATTCATACATTCATTACATTAATGACGTGTTCTCAAAAAGATAGGACAAGGGTGTGTTTTTGTGTCTTCTCTTATATCATACATAGTGAGGACCATGGCTTTCACCAGCAAAATGAGGACTTGATTTTAATGTTCAGGTTATAATCAGGTTTAGGTCAGACGGTCTAGGGAACACATCTGATGAGTATTGGTGTGTGTGTGTGTGTGTGTGTGTGTGTGTGTGTGTGTGTGTACTTGTACTCCAATCATAGTGAGGACTAGAATTGGTTCTTAACTAACTTAGTGAGGACCTTTTTGTGAAGTCAGGACATTTCAGATGGACCTCACTTGTGTCTTGTGCGATGTGTCCTCAAAAAGATAAAAGGACAAGGGTGTGTGTTTGTGTCTTCTCGTGCGTCCTACATAGTGAGGACCATGGCTTTAACCAGCAAAATGAGGACATGTTTTCTTTAAAGGCCTGTTTGAGGGTTAAGACTTGATTTTAAGGTTCAGGTTATAATAAAGTAAGTGGTCTAAGGAATGCATTTGATGGATACAGAGTCCTCACAAAGATAGAAGGACAAGGATGCATGTTTTTTGTCTTCTTGTACGTCCTACAGAGTGGGGACCATGGCTTTTACCAGCAAAATGAGGACATGTTTTCTTTAAAGGCCTGTTTTAGGATTAAGACTTGATTTTAAGGTTCAGGTTATAATCAGGTTTAGGTCAGACAGATTAGGGAACGCATCTGATGAATACAGAGTCCTCACTAAGATAGAAGGACAAGGGTGTGTGTGTGTGTGTGTGTGTGTACTTGTACTCCAATCATAGTGAGGACTAGAATTGGTTCTTAACTGACTTAGTGAGGACCTTTTTGTGAAGTGAGGACATTTCAGGTGGACCTCACTTGTGTCTTGTGCGATGTGTCCTCAAAAAGATAAAAGGACAAGGGTGTGTGTTTGTGTCTTCTCGTACATCCTACATAGTGAGGACCATGGCTTTAACCAGCAAAATGAGGACATGTTTTCTTTAAAGGCCTGTTTGAGGGTTAAGACTTGATTTTAAGGTTCAGGTTATAATTAAGTAAGTGGTCTAAGGAATGCATTTGATGGATACAGAGTCCTCACAAAGATAGAAGGACAAGGATGCATGTTTTTTGTCTTCTTGTACGTCCTACAGAGTGGGGACCATGGCTTTTACCAGCAAAATGAGGGCATGTTTTCTTTAAAGGCCTGTTTGAGGGTTAAGACTTGATTTTAAGGTTCAGGTTATAATCAGGTTTAGGTCAGACGGTCTAGGGAACACATCTGATGAATAAAGAGTCCTCACAAAGACAGAAGGACAAGGGTGTGTGTGTGTGTGTGTGTGTGTGTGTGTGACCTGATTACAGTGTGAATCCCTGGTGCAGTGTGTGATATCATCTGGTGTTTGTTATCCAGCTGCAGGATGGAAAATGAGCGTTTGGATGAGCTCAGGTTTAGAGAGCTCTGTTCTGTGTGTGTGTGTGTGTGTGTGTGTGTGTGTGTGTGTGTGTGTGTGTGTGTGTGTGTGTGTGTGTGTGTGTGTAGTGTTTTGGCAAAAACGCAGCGCTGCAAAGAAAAAGTTTTGGGCATTTTTTAAAAATTGAGTTCCAGCTTGATGTGGTTTGTTTTGTTAGTTGAGCTCGTTGGTTGGTGTTTTATGCAAATTAATCTGAACTTTCCTCTTGTGTTTTAGGTTTTAAATGCTTTAAAGTGTCATATATATTTTATTTATTGCATCAAGGATTTTAGACTTTGTCAGGAACCTCTATTGAAACACAATAAAACATAAATTCAATTTCACTTAATTATATAATTAAGTATAGTTTATAATTATAAAATTCCCTAGCAAAAATGATAATGTTTGTGTGTTTTTTTCTTCTTTTTTTGTAACTTTTCGTCATATTTTAAAATCTTCTTTATGTCTTTATGTCATTTTGTGTCTTTCTTCATCTTTTTTTCTTGTCATTTTTCTTCTTTTGTCTTTTTTCATCTTTTCTTTGTGATTTTACTTTTGTTTTGTAAATTTGTGTTTTGTGACATTTGTGAGAAAAGTGTTCATATATAAATTCTGTTTAACTCATATTTTTAAAAATGATTTTTCAAAGAAATGTAACTTTAAAAAAAAAAAAAAAGGATTTCTGTCATTCTAACTGTGTTTGAGTTGATGACTGTGCTGATTCTGTGTCAGAATCAGTGTTTTAACACTGTCCAGGTAGAGATCAGATGAAATGAAGGATCTTCTTTGTGTTTCTGGTCTCAGATGAAGATAAATGTGTCGTCTTTGTGTTTTTAGAAGTTTTGAACTGAACTTCCTGGTTCGTATTTCATCCTCTTTTCTTATTGTTGAAGCTGAAACCTGAGCAGAGCTGCTGGAGTTTCACAGTAACAGCAGTGTGTTGTTGTGTTGTTGTTGTGTTGTTGTGTTGTTGTGCTGTTGTGTGACGGTTGTGTTGTTGTTGTGTGTCCCTGCAGGCGAGGCGGAGGCCACGCTGAAGGAGTTCAGTCCGTACTACAGGAAGCAGTTCTCTGTGACCCGGTTCTCTCAGGTGGAAGATGATCTGGAGCAGCACAAAGAGAAGATCACACAGCTGCTGCAGCAGAAGGTAGGGCTCTCTGGACCTGGTCTACTGGACCAGAACCAGGTCTCTAGACCTGATCTACTGGACCAGAACCAGGTCTGGATCCAGAACCAGGTCTCTAGACCTGATCTACTGTACCAGAACCAGGTCTGGATCCAGAACCATGTCTCTAGACCTGATCTACTGTACCAGAACCAGGTCTGGATCCAGAACCAGGTCTCTGGACCTGATCTACTGGACCAGAACCAGGTCTGGATCCAGAACCATGTCTCTAGACCTGATCTAGTGGACCAGAACCAGGTCTGGAACCAGAACCAGGTCTCTAGACCTGATCTACTGGACCAGAACCAGGTCTGGGACCAGAATCAGGTGTCTAGACCTGATCTACTGGACCAGAACCAGGTCTGGATCCAGAACCAGGTTTCTAGACCTGATCTACTGGACCAGAACCAGGTCTGGGACCAGAATCAGGTGTCTAGACCTGATCTACTGGACCAGAACCAGGTCTGGATCCAGAACCAGGTCTCTAGACCTGATCTACTGGACCAGAACCAGGTCTGGGACCAGAACCAGGTCTCTGGACCTGATCTAGAAAACTCAGCTTTTTTGTAATTTTTGATAATTTTGTGTGGGTTTTTTTGTCATTTTGTGTCTGTTTTTGTAATATTATGTCTTGGTTTAGTTATTTTTGTGTCTTTTTTGGTAATTCACGTCTTTTTTGTCATTTTGTGTCTTTTTTGGTAATTTACGTCTTTTTTTTGTCATTTTGTATCTTTTTTTGGTAATTCTGCAACTTTTCTTGGTAAATTTGATTTCTTTTTTTGGTTATTTTGGGAAATGTTTACACAGAGCCGAGAGGAGAGGACAGGAGAGGCTGGAAACATGATTATACAGAGAATATATACAATATGTGGAGAAAACTCAGCTTTTTTGTCATTTTTGTGGGGGGTTTTTGGTCATTTTGTGTCTGTTTTTGTAATATTATGTCTTCGTTTAGTTATTTTTGTGTCTTTTTTGGTAATTTACGTCTTTTTTTGTCATTTTGTATCTTTTTTTTGGTAATTCTGCAACTTTTCTTGTTAAATTTGATTTCTTTTTTTGGTTATTTTGGGAAATGTTTACACAGAGCCGAGAGGAGAGGACAGGACAGGAGAACATGCTGGAAACATGACAATACTTCAACATGTATTTATTTATTTTGAAGGAGGCTCCTGAGGAGGGCGAGGTCCTGTACGAGGAGGGCGTCCTTTATTTTGACGAGACCAGGAAGTGGAAGGATCGCTACGTGGTGGTGAGAGCAAACTACTGCCTGGAGTGTCACGACAGCCTGGAGGTGAGCTCACCTGGAACACACACACATATATATGTATAGATATTTATATAGATATGAGAGTGTGAAGTGTGTGTGTGTGTGTGTGTGTGTGTCTCTGCAGACGTTCATTAAAGGCGTTCCTCCGCGTCAGAAGCTGCTCCCTACAGGAGGCGCCGTCCTCACCACCGAGGAGCGCTACATGGCCATGGTGGACCGCTGCTTCCCCGACGACACCAGTGAGTCAAACGCCTCAAAGATATTATATCAGTTCATGTAAATAGTCAATAATAGAAATAATAATAATATAGGAATAAAAAATATAATAAATAAAATGCATTAAATGACTTAAACTAAAACTGGAAAAAAAACGATAACAAATAATATTTAAAAAAGGGTTCAGATTTAGTTCATATAAATAGTCAATAATAGTAATAATAGTAATACAGGAATAATAAAATAAAATAAAATAATAATACAGGAGGATACAGGAAATAAAATAATACAGGAATAATAAATAATAATAAATAAAATGCATTAAATGACTTAAACTAAAACTGATTAAAAAACGAAAACAAATAATATTTTTAAAAAGTGATAAAAAGAGAAATACAACAATAAATATAATAATAAATAAAATGCCACATAACACTAGTGAGTCTAACACTAGAGATAAATAGCCATTAATGAGTAAAAACTAGTTAAGTAATACAGGAATAAATTATAATAAATTATAATAAATAAAATGCATTACATGACTTAAACTAAAACTGATAAAAAACGATAACAAATAATATTTAAAAAAGGGTTTAGATTTAGTTCATATAAATAGTCAATAATGTTAATAATAATAATACAGGAATAATAAATAATAATAAATTAAATGCATTAAATGACTTAAACTAAAACTGATAAAAAACGATAACAAATGATATTTAAAAAAGGGTTTAGATTTAGTTCATATAAATAAATAATAATAAATTAAATGCATTAAATGACTTAAACTAAAACTGATAAAAAACAATAACAAATAATATTTAAAAAAGGGTTTAGATTTAGTTCATATAAATAGTCAATAATAGAAATAATAATAATATAGGAATTAAAAATATAATAAATAAAATGCATTAAATGACTTAAACTAAATCTGATAAAAAACGATAACAAATAATATTTAAAAAAGGGTTTAGATTTAGTTCATATAAATAGTCAATAATAGAAATAATAATAATAATATAGGAATTAAAAATATAATAAATAAAATGCATTAAATGACTTAAACTAAAACTGATAAAAAACGATAACAAATAATATTTAAAAAAGGGTTTAGATTTAGTTCATATAAATATTCAATAATAGTAGTAATAGTAATACAGGAATAATAAATAATAATAAATAAAATGCATTAAATGACTTAAACTATAATTGCCATTTTTCAGTACTTTATTTCCATTTTATGCTAGTTTTTACTTTAGATTTGTCTGATAACTTCTTGCAGATTTAGATGCAAATTTTAAATAAACTACTTTTATTTAAGTTAAGTTTTATTGCAGATTACTCTACCAGAAGCATATAAATAAATTAAAATGAGCTCTAATTTACCAGCTGCAACAATAAAGCGATGCACATGAATGCACCAATAACTATAACACTGAAATTCACCAAATTGCATGATGAGAACTTAAACTTTTGGTACTTGAACTAAAAGTCTTAATGCAGGATTTTACCTTCTGCACAGTGGTATTACTGAGCAGTTCTTCCACCTCCACTGAGAGATTATTACACCCTGAAATATGTAATTTAAACATACAGAAATTGTAGTTTGTCTGTGCAGCTGATCTGTAGAGCTGCAGGAGTTTGATGTGAACAATCATCAGTCTCTCTGCTGACAGTAAACATGAAGCTCTGCAGGACCAACACGTTACGTAATCACTGTTTGCACACAAACAGGCTCGTAAAGAGACGCTGAGTTCCTCCGTGTGCTTCGTTCACCTCTTGGTTTCACATTACAGCAACACAAAGTGATGCATTAATGATTATTTTTGCAGATTAACTGCAGGAACATGTTTCTCTCTAATGTCATGCTGCAATAAGGAAGGAAAAGTGGCATCACGTGCAAATAAAATGATTCCAAATATAGATAGTTTACCATCTAAATCATCATTTATTCATTAAATTTAAAATGCACAAAGAACTTTTATTCAGGTTGTTTTTTTTGCATGCATGGAAGAAATAGCAGCTTTTATTTTGTGTTTCAAGTCTTCCTCTGATTGTGAGAGCAGAGAGACCTGAAGAGTTTCCTCTGTGATCTTAAACAACAAAGAGCCTCCCACTGGAGCTCCACACGGCTAAAAGCAGCTCAGGTGGGAGGTTCAGGGAGCAAGAAGGAAATTTAGCAACGATAAAGATTAAAGATGCACAAACACAAAGCAGGATCATTGATTTAGTCTCACAAAAAGTCTCTTTGTTCTGATTATTTAGAACGACATGAAGCATCAGTTCAAAGCAACATTTTTGCATGATTTTGGGTTTAAATTTAGTTTAGTTTTTGTTATAATTTCATGACTTCTGATCAGAAACTAGTGGACAAACATCAAGAAGTGCAACAACACAAGACACAACAAGCAGCTAATGTCACTAGTCAACATCTGTGTGTCTGTCTGCAGACTTTTATTTCAGGAGGTCAGTCTCAGATTTACTGTCTGGCAGCCTCTTGCTCGGTCACTCTTTCCTGTTCTTGCTAATTTGCATCTGTGATGTCTGTAGAAGCTGTCGCTGCTCGCCATAACACATTTTTTAGGATGATATATTTTCCCAGAAACTATCCTGATGAACGATAGCATCGTTGTATCAATGTTGTTTTAGTTTTATAACCATATTAGAGCAGACTAAATACATCCTTTTCCACAACAATGAATTTTTCAAATCTGGAGAATATTAAACATTGGAATTGAAATGTGGAAAAGAAATATTAAAATCAATCCATCCATTCTTGTCCGCTTATCCGGGGCCGGGTCGCGGGGGCAGCACCACCGACCATGCGCGCAAAATTTTTAAATATCGTAGATAAATAAAACATAAATAAACTACAGCCAAAACAAATAAAATAGACTGTCACGGTGTGTTCAGACCGGACGCGTTGCGAATTTTCGCGTTGCGTTACTCGCGCGAGTTGATCACGCGAGTAAATAACTCGCGAATTTTCGCCGGCCGGCGAAGGCTGCTAATGCTAATGCTAACTTTGTAGAGAAGTAGCTACAACAGATAGCTGAAATCACATTGTCACAACTTACCAGGCAGACCGGTGACCTCACTCACCCTCCTCCAGGCAAGATCTTTATGGTTCCGGTTGCGGTAGGAGGGTGATGATGTGTCAAAAAGCTCGGGAAGCCCACAGACCGCAACAATAAGTTTCTCCTCCATTTTTCCGGAATAGGCGGGTTCCCGGGATGCATGACGTCACTGTCGTCCAGAATCTCAACGCTGATAGGCTGTCCCGACACAGCGTCACGCGAATATTTCGCCAAAGTTGAATTTATTGAACTCACGCGAATTCGCGTTGTTTCATTCGCACCGCGACATTCGCGTCAATCGCGGCATTCGCGTCGCGCGAAACCTGCGATTCGCGCCGCCGGCAAAAATTTGCGTCTATTCGCGTGTTTGCATTGACTTTGTATGTAATCTTGTCGCGCGAAATATTCGCTACGCGTCCACTCTGAACACACCGTCAGGCTGTTAACAAAGCTTACAATAAGATAATCATTATGTATTATATTATTTTATTATTAAATTAACTGCCTGTCAAACATTTTCAGCTTTACTTTAAACACAAAAAAACCCACAAAAAGTCACACATGTAAACAATATATTGAGTCCAGAAAAAAACTATTGTGTCCATTTTTTTATATGTTGACAATAAGTCAATATAGTAATTACCATGACAGGCATATAAACACCAACACTTGTCATACCGTAAAACACTCAATATGTTGCATCAAAACTTTTCATGCAGCGATGTGAATTTGTGACAGTTGCAAAGTTTATCCAGTAAAAGGTTTGAGGACCAACTCACCTTTTAGTGAATCTGAGTTCTTTCTGGTAAACATGCGTGCAGTGTGTATGTCTCGGGCTTTTATTGTGAAAGGTAAGAACGGATAGAGTGGATGTGGAATGTAAATATCTATAAATCACAGAGAGTGGAGGCGGAGCAGCTGGAGGAGATCAGAGAGAAAACCAGAGAACGTTTCTCCATAAAACAGACTTACTGCTGTAAGGACTCTTTGAGTTACAGAGACGCTGTTTCACCTGAAACATGTCCGAAACTGTTGTTTTAAGGTCAAAATGTTGCATTTTAACTGTTCATTTAAGAAGCAAAATGTTAAAATTATCACCCAAAATCTGTGTTACACCTTCTTTATCAACTTAACAGTTTTACTTATTACTTATTACTTATATTATTTTACTTATTTCATGGTATTTGATGGTATAAACCAGGAGTCTCAAACTCAAATTACCTGGAGGCAGAATCAAAATGACCCAAAAAAAGAAACAAAAATACTAAAAAAAGATACAAAATGACCCAAAAAAGACCCAAAATGACCAAGAAAGACCCAAAATGACAGAAATAAACCTAAATTACTTAAAAAAGACACAAAAAACTAAAAAAAAGACACAAAATGACCCCAAAAAATACACAAAAATTACTAAAAAGACACAAAATGATAACAATAACACACAAAATTACCAAAAAAAGACACAAAATTACCAAAAAAGACAAAATTACTAAAAAAAAGACACAGAATTACCAAAAACGACACAAAATTATTAAAAAAGACACAAAATTATTCAAAAAAGACACAAAATTATTAAAAAAGACACAAATTACCAAAAAACACAAAACTATAAAAAAGACACAAAATGACAGAAAAAACACTTAATTACTTAAAAAAGACACAAAATTATTTTTAAAAAGACACAAAATTAACAAAAAAGACACAAAATTATTAAAAAAAGACACAAAATTATTAAAAAAGACACAATTATTAAAAAAGACACAAAATTACCAAAAAAGACACAACATTATTAAAAAGGACACAAAATGACCAAAAAAAGACACAAAATTATTTTTAAAAAGACACAAAATGACCAGAAAATACACAAAATTACCAAAAAAGACACAAAATTACAAAAAAAAGACACAAAATTACCAAAAACAGTAATTAAAGGGACCTTCCACACACGACACGGTAAAGTGCCATTCATATAAAACTCACATTAAACTTTCATATCAAGGCGGGGGCCACTTATATCGTCACGAGGGCCACAATTGGCCCGTGGGCCGCCCGTTTGAGACCTCTGGTATAAAACCATTTGAAAGTGGGTCAAGTTAAATATTTAACTCTGTGGCTGCAGCTTTTAAATGTCATAAAATCTGTTTTAAATGGTTCTACTGTGTAAAATTCTTTAGGTAAAACTCGAGTCTGAAAGATAAAAACCACCAGAAACACCTGAATGTTCCAGTCGAGTCTCAGTCTGCAGGAGGAGATTGCTTCATTTTTATTTATTTTTTGCGTTTTCAGTGGAAAATCTCCCTTCAACCGTGTCGCCGGTACAACCGGTTTTCTGTGTCGATGCAGGTTTGAACAGAAGAAAGTTTCCAAAGAATTCACATGAAAAAAAAAAACCCACAGGGCTCTGACATGGATTCACCAGAGACATCCTCACTAATTTAATCTAATCTAATTAATATAATTATTGTAATTACTGTAATAAATGTTCTGTACAAAAACTGAATAAAGTTAAAATGTAATAAAAAGTGTTTAGCAGAGAGAGACATCATGTTCTGACCTGAGGGAGTTTTATTCATGATGAATAAGTGGAGCAGCGTCTGCAGCTGACAGCTGATTATTATATTAATAATAATAATAATAATATTATTATTTATTCTCAGTCGTTCATGCAGATCTTCTGTTAACGCTGCCGGCGCTTTAAAGAACAACGAGGCGTGATGAAGCAGATAAACGTGCAGATTATTAGAGCAGAAGTGGAATAAAACATTTGATTTTCACATACAAAAATAAATTTAAAAAGGGGATGAATGCCACAAAAATAACAAAATTAAATACTGTAAAACAGGGGTCTCAAACTCAAATTACCTGGGGGCCGCTGGAGGCAGGATCACAATGACCAAAAAAGACACAAAATGACCAAAAAGACACAAAATGACAAAAAACGACACAAAATTACTAAAAAAAGACAAAATTATTTAAAAAAAAGACACAAAATGACACAAAAAAGACACAAAATGACCAAAAAATACACAAAATTACTAAAAAAGACACAAAACTATTTAAAAAAAGACACAAAATGACCAAAAAACGTCACAAAATGACCAAAAAAGACACAAAATTTAAAAAAAAACACAAAATTACCCAAAAAAATACAGAAAATTACTAAAAAATACACAAAATTACTAAAAAAAACCCCCACAAAATTACTTAAAAAAAAGACAAAAAATTACCAAAAAGAGTTTGAGATCCATGCTGTGAAATGTAACTACATAAATAAAATTAGAGAAGTCAATAAAATAATATAAATATTGTGTAAAATCCCTTCCTGTTCAAGTTCGGAAAAGCTTCCTTTATTCTGATGATTTAAAACGACAGGAAACATCAGTTCAAAGCAACATTTTGCATGATTTGTTATTTAGTTTAGTTTAGTTTTTGTTATAATTTCATGACTTCTGATCAGAAACTAGTCGACAGTGTTGCAAACATCAGGAATGTGCAACAACACAAGACACAACAAGCAGCTAATATCACCAGAGTCTGCAGACTCTAAAAGAATAAATAAGAATAAATAATAATCAATAAAATAAATAAATCTGAAAGACAAAAAATAAATAAAGGAACAAAAAGACAAACAAATAAATAATAATAAATAAAACGCGATAACAAAATAAAACTATAAAAAAATGGAGAAGACAAAAACAAAATAAAAAAGGGATAAATGTCACAAAAATAACAAAAATAAAAATAAAAGTTCTTCCTCTGGGACGTCTGTTTTCTCTCTGTCAGTTTAAACTCGTCAGCTGATCTCTGCTTCCTGTTTCCTGTTTCCTGTTTCCTGTTTCCTGTTTCCTGCTCCAGGTGTGAAGGAGGACTTCGCCCCCCCCCTGTCGGGGATGCCGGGTCAGTTCCCGGTCTACCTGCGTCTCCCCTACAGGAGAGACTCGTACTTCTGCTTCAGGCAGCAGATCAAACAGGACAACTTCCTGTCCATCATGTCCGACTGCATCCGCCACCAGAACCAAGGTGAGAACTGGTCCACAACAGACCCAGAACTGGTCCAGAACCAAGGTGAGAACTGGCCCACAACAGACCCAGAACTGGTCCACAACAGACCCAGAACTGGTCCACAACTGGTCCACAACAGACCCAGAACTGGTCCACAACTGGTCCACATCTGGTCCACATCTGGTCCAGAACTGGTCCAGATCAGACCCACATCAGACCCACAACTGGTCCAGAACAGACCCAGAACAGACCCAGAACTGGTCCACAACTGGTCCAGATCAGACCCAGAACTGGTCCACAACTGATCTAGAACTGGTCCACAACTGGTCCAGATCAGACCCAGAACTGGTCCACAACTGATCTAGAACTGGTCCACAACTGGTCCAGATCAGACCCAGAACTGGTCCACAACCGATCTAGAACTGGTCCACAACTGGTCCAGATCATATAATCAGATAATATCTGAAGAAAAAAAAATTTTGGAAGATTTTTTTTTTTTTAATTCTTATTTTTTTTTAACATATGTGTATTATCTTGAAATAACGAGATATGATCTCGAAATAACAAGATAACATCTCAAAAAAAAATTTCTTCACTTGCGGTTCAGGGCTTCCGTAGTTTTGTTTTGTTTTGTTTTGTTTTGTTTTGTTTTGTTTTGTTTTGTTTTGTTTTGTTTAGTTTTAGTCTCTTTTTTACCTTTGTCAATTCTGTATTTTATTGCACTTTTTGCACTTTTATGTGAAGCACTTTGGTGCGGCTCAGCCGTCTGTAAATGCGCTCTATAAATAAATTTGACTTTGACTTTCTGATTAGTCCAACAAAATCAAAATTATTGCTAATTAAAGATCTAATCCAGCTCCTGAAATGTGAAGATTTTCTGGTTTTCTGACACGAATATGACTATAAATGAGGCAAATTTCGGTCACGTTTCATTATTATCTGACACTTTATAGACTAAAACAGTTTATCCGTTTCATAGAAAACAACAGGAAGATTATTCAGTGATGAAGCCTTCATTATCATATTCATTAAAAATGATAAACATTCATAGTGTCTCAACCATAAAGAGCTGAGACACTAAATGTTAATATATTTTACTTCTGTGCTGTTGGTCTGTTCAAACAAGACATTTTTAAGGACAATTTCACCTTCATCTGACTATTTATAGACTAAACATTGATCAGTTTAGTAGAAAAGAACATTAAAATTAACCAATAATAACAATAATAGTCAGTTTCAGCCCTAATATGGAATAATAAGGTATATTCCAAATGATCATACTGATGAAACATGAGAAATATTAATAGTTTCTCAAATTTGAAGAGATTTCTGACACTAAGATGACAATAAATTAAACATATTTGACTTTTAAAGACATTTCAGAGAACAGTTTGACCTTTATCTGAAATGTTATAGAATAATCAGTTAATCCATGATGATAATTGCAGCCGTGATATGAAATAATAAAGTATTTTCTACATTATCATACTGATTAAAAATGAATATTTCCCTGTGAAGCAGCAGCTCTCTTTCTGTCTCTGATCTCGGAGTGTTTCACATCTAAGTTGCATCACTTGAACCGACCTTTCGGCAGTTGCCACGGCAACAGACTCGCCACACCAGCTCGGAGGAGATGAAACGGAAAAAAATAATAATAATCTTTTTACGTCTCTATGATCGTGTTGAAGCAGAACGTCTCTGCTGCAGATTTAATTGATTCACATCGCAGATTTAAACTCAGACATGTAATTAAATCTCCTGCTGTGTGGATGAAAATGAATGTTTATTATTATTATTATTATTTTTAATCTCTGTGTGTGTCAGACTTCCTGAAGAAGAAGACATGTGAGGTCCAGGCGTTCCTCAAGGCCATCCAGCTCTACAGACAGGACAAAGAGCGCTACGAGGCCTGGGACATGCTCATAGGAAGTGATGTCAGAGTGAGTACACAACTACAAACACCTGAACTAAAAAACTACAACAACACAACTACAGAATAGGGGGAGCACCCATTGATCGGAAGGTCGGTGGTTCAATCCCTGACCATGGCATATATATATATATATAATGATACATGTATATATGACCAAAAAAGACATAAAATGACTAAAAAAAGATGCAAAATTACTTTGAAAATACATGAAATGACCAAAAAAAGACGTAAAATGACCAATAACCAAATGGCTTGTTGTAAACAAACCAGCATGCTAACTGTGCACAAAGTCTCCCGTGCTTGTTGTAAACAAACCGGCATGCTAACTGTGCACAGAGTGTCCGTTGCTTGTTGTAAACAATCGGAGGTCTGTCAGAATCCAGAGACAGAATAATTTGTTGGTGGAATGAATACAGAAACAGGAAATAAACATCTTTTAGCTTTTACACACAGTTTTAAATGGTTTTATTCATCTGGCTGAAATTTTGCAGCTGTTTTGTGATCCAAATTTTGTTTACAGCTAAAAATCAGCCCCTCAAATTTTGCTCTCATTTTTTTATTTCAAGTTTACAATTCTACAATGTCATTTAGCAGATGCTTTTATTCAAAGCAACGTACAAATGAGAGTTAAGAGCCGTGGTTCAGGTTGAGTCCTGTAGGACGTCAGTGCTTTTAGGTAGGCATGATGACGAGGAGCTCCGTCTTTGAGAGGTTGGTGGTGTAAATTGAGAAGAGAAGGGGGCCTAGCACTGATCCTTGAGGCACCCCAGTGGAAAGGTTTTATAGTTTGGACACTTCTCCCTTCCAAGATACTTTAAAACGTTTATAATTTGAGTTCAGAGGTGAAACTAAAGAAAAGCATCCAGTGTTTCATGAGGGAGGGAGTCAACCAACCAGCGACACGCCTCATTTACATCCTCACAGGAGGAGAAACTCAGCACTTCCTCTCCTCCTCCTCCTCCTCCTCCTCCTCCTCTTCTTCTTCTTCTTCTTCCTCCTCCTCCTCCTCCTCCTCCTCCTCCTCTTCCTCTGTGACTCTGTTAAAGCTCCATTGTGTCGCTGTTCACTCATATTGTGTTTAGTCACAATTAGTCGGAGGTGAGAGGAAGTTTGACTCGCTGCAGGAAGTGACACACACACACACACACACACACACACACACACACACACACACACACCGTTTAAAGTCAATTTGTTTGAGCTATAAGTGAGACATTTCCTGTTTTCTGCTCTCAGCGTGCTGCTCATACCGGCAGTAAAACTCAAACCAGAGGACACACACACACACACACACACACACACACACACATACACACACACACACACACACACGAGTCAGAGCTGAGACATGAGAGGAATGAATGAAATGTTGGCAGCAGAAACACATTCTCAGTTTTCAAAACCACATCTGCAGGATCATAAATCAAACTTATCAGAGAGATAATTTACATATTTGTGTCCGAGTTAAAACTTTTATCAGAGCTGGAATCTAACTAAGTACATTTACTCATTGTGCTTAAGTACAATTTTGAGGTTCTTGTGCTTTCCTTTTTTATACTTTATACTTTTTACTCCACTACATTCAGCTGAAAGCTTTAGTTACTTTTCATGTCAAGATTTAACATAAAAACATGATTATTTTACACATTTTTGTACATTAAACCACAAAACAGAGTATTAATAAAAAGAAAATATATAGTAAAATGTTGCTTACATAAATGTCATTAATTATAATCCAATAATATATCCAGAATATATAAAACAATCTGCATAACGAGTACTGAAGTACATTTTGATGCTGATACTTTTGTACTTTTACTGCAGTAAAGTAATCTGATTACTTTTTCCACCTCTGAACTTTGAGATGAAAAGTCGTGTAGCAGTTAAAATAAAAAATGTAAAACATGCAGTTATAAAAAGTGAGAATTAAACCAAATTTAAAGCATTTAATTGTCAGTCAGGAGCAAAAAACAAAAGTTCACAAAGCCAAAAAAGCCAAAAAAGATTGTAAAAAAAATATTGTAAAAAGTATTTTATTAAAATATATTTCCATGCAGCAACTTCTTCTTCTTCTTTATGTTTCATGTTGGATAAGACGTGTTTTTTGCCTTTAGTTTGGTATTAAAACAAAAATAATCAGTTGTCTTACACATAAAGTTTTTTATTTCTAGAGACATTTTCTCAAAAAGTGACTTTTCAGGTCTGATTTTTATTTGATTTAACTGCTAATTTCACCAGAAACTAACATGCTCCCTTTAAATCAAGGTTCATAGTGAAAAATATATTTATATATTTTACGAGTCCAGGCTGCCAGTTACAAATAGAGCAATATTTCCACACCTGATTTTTATTATAGAATATAAAAAGACACTTGCAAGAAAGCTGCAAGAAATCTGACATCACTTTGGGTTTTGGCACTAAAATATGGGTTTTTAAATACTTAATGAGTTTTGGAAAAAAAAAATAATTCCAGCTGTGTGTGTGTGTGTGTGTGTGTGTGTGTGTGTGTGTGTGTGTGTTCAGGTGTTGGCCAACGTGCTGATGGAGCAGCTGCTGCCGTCTCTCCAGAAGGACATGCTGCCTCGACTCAAAGCCAAGAAGACGGAGAAGAAAAGAGTCTGGTTCGCTGTGAGTTATGACACAAAGTTTTTTTCTACTTTAACTCACTTTAACCACTTAAGAATTGATAAAAATGTTTAAACTCCTCCAGAATCCCACATTCAGACACCAAAACCTTTAGAACAACAGAGAAAAATCCATTCTGTGATCTGGTTTCACTCACTAACATCATCAACATGAAGAACTTTGGGCTCAGTGAGTCCACAACAGTCTCAGCTTTACACTCAGACCCCATTTATGCAGCTCACAGACTGTTTAGGGACCCCAGGATGCACAAAGACTCACACACAAGAGGACACAACAACACATTTTACTCCCTTTCTCCTGGAACGTTATTGTGGTTGGTACCAATGAATTAGAGGACCCAGAATGGAGCCCTGCGGAACTCCGCATGTCATTTATGTCATATATTATCTCGGGAAAACCTGCATGGTTTCTACCCCAAACCACATTTGATTTGCATAAGTGGGCGGTCTGTAAAGAGGAGACTTTTGGGTACAAATAGAACACATTTTTATTCAGATATCTTTAGGTCAGAGGTCAAGAGTCTCAGCTTTCCAGTCAGACCCGATTTATGCAGCTTACAGACTGTAGAGAGACCACAAAGATTCACACACAAGTGGACACAATAACAGATTTTACTGCATGTTATCAGCAAAAGTGGGCATGTCTGTAAAGAGGAGACTGGTGGGTTCACATAGAACACATCTTCATTCAGATATCTGGCTGTGTCGGGTTTTCTCTCGCTTCAATTCAGCCAAACTTTGGATCCTTCCAGACAATCGGGCATTAAAACTGAGCCCACTGCCGCCTCTTACAGGCAGAAATATCAGCGTCACTTCATATCTTTTATATCCTTTATGAATGATGATGATGTTTTCTTGTCTGTGCAAATCAAAAATAATTGTTTTCATTTGCAGACTCACACATGAAATTAATGTAAATGAACGTTTCAGCGTTGCGTTTGATGAAGTTTAACCAGTTAAATCTGGAATAATAAATCCTGCATCGTGCTGCAGGCGAGAATCTGCACATAGATTGATTCATTAACACCCACACAGGATAAATTAATTAGGATGTGCAATAAAACGGAAATGTGCAATACAATGGATATGTGCAAGACAAACATGGCCCAAAATATTGCCACCCTGCACTTCTGCCAGATAATGCACCACTTCTTCCAGGAAATTGTTGCAATTACAAATGCTTTGTTATTCACATGTTTATTTCTTTTGTTTGAATTGGAACAGGACAAAAAAAGCAGAGAAAGCATGACATGCTTGAAAAACAATTATTTAGTTTAATTTTTGAAAAGGTGCCAATCATTGTGTCCAGTCTATTTTTGGAGTTCTGTGTGGAATTATATCAGATTTGGCTTTTTTTCTCTGCATTTTTTGTCTTGTTCCAATGCAAACAAAAGAAATAAACATGTGAAAACCAAAACATTTGTAATTGAAACAGTTGTCTGGGAGAAGTGGTGCATTATCTGGCAGAAGTGCAGGGTGCCAGTATGTTTGTCCATGACTGTAGCTATCTACTTTATCTATAATTTTGTGGCATTTTCAGTCATTTATTTATTGTTATACTTATTCATGACATCACACATCCTTGTCTTTGTCTTAACTCTGTATTTTAAATTATTTATTCATGTTGTTTTGCGTTCTGACTGTCTTAACTTATGTTCCTCATGCAGTGGCACTTACATTTCATTGTGTAGTTGATATTTAATGACAGTAAAGGTTATTTGATTGTTTCCCAGACGGTGGAGGCGGCCTACATCCTGATCCAGGAGCACCTCCTGGTGGGCCTGTCGGCCCTGAAGGAGGAGTGCCGGGTGTCGGTGCGGCAGCAGGAGGTGCTGCTCCACTCCGACATGGACCAGATCCTCAACTCCAGACGCCAGCTGGAGGACAGAGTCAGAGGTGAGGACACGTTTTTATGTTGTTTCCATCAATCAATCAATCAGACTTTATTTCTATAGCACTTTTCATACACACATAATTCATTCATTAATAATTTACATAAAGAAGGGGGAAAGTAAATAAATAAAATAATAATAAATAATAATAACATATAAAAATAACAATTAAAAAGTAAGGTAAGATTAAATAAAATAAAATAATAATAATAATGATAATAATGATAATGATAATGATAATGATAATAACATTAAAAAGTAATACAGCTGGATAAAAAAGATGAAAATAATAAAAAATAAATAATAATAATAAATAATTAAAAAAACTGAGGAAGCTCCATCTCAGAGCCGAGCAGTGAGGGAACACTGGAGGCATCTTAGAAATTAATTAGGTAAAATAAATAAAACACAAAGTAAGATAAGATAAAATAAAAGTAAATAATAACAATAAAAAGTCAAAAAGCTAGATAAAAAAGATGAAAATAATAAATTAATAATTAAAAAGTAAAGCATGATCAAATTAATATATAAAAATAGACTAATAAATGATAACAAATAAATATATAAAGGGAAGATGTTGCATGAGCAGGAAAATATTTTAAAATGGTTCAAATTAAAAAGATAAGTCTTCAGTTTGCTCTTAAAAAAGAGAAATAAATTAGATAAAATAAATAAAAATAAAGTAAGGTAAGATCATAATAATAACAATAAAAAGTAAAAAAGCTTGATAAAAAAGATGAAAATAATAAATAAATAATCAAAAAGTAAATGATAAAATGTATATATAAAAATAGATTAGTAAATAATAAATAAATAGATAAAAGAGAAGATGCTGTAACATGAGCATAAAATATTTAAATATGGTTCAAATAAAAGCCCAAAAATAAATTATTAATAATAATAATAATAATAATAATAACGATAAAAAGTAAAAAAAAAAAAAGCTTGATAAAAAACATGAAAATAATCAATAAATAATTAAAAAATAAAGCATGATAAAAAATATATATGCATAGTTAATAATACTAAATAATAGTAAATAAAGAAATAAAAGACAAGATGTTGTAACACGAAGATGCATGAGCAGAAAAATATTTAAAAATGTTTCAAGTAAAATCCAAAGTAACAAGATAAGTGCTATATAATGAGTTCTGTGTGGTGGTGTATATATATATAATGTGTTGTGTGTGGTGGTGTGTATATATATATATATATATATAATGTGTTGTGTGTGGTGGTGTATATATATATATATATATAATGTGCTGTGTGTGGTGGTCCTGGTAGCGCTGGTGTCCTCTCCGGCGGAGCAGCTGTGCCTGGAGGCGGTGCAGCCCTACCTGGGCTCGGTGCTGGAGGAGCTGATGGAGCCGGTCAGCTCCGGCTTCCAGGAGGGACGGACGCTGAGCGAGAACATGATGGACGCCGTGTGTCAGGACGTCCTGCAGATGGTCAACCACGAGCAGCTCAAGAAGGTCTCAACAATATATACATATATACATACATTTATAATTTAATAGACCAAACCCTGTGGTTATACGAGTTTTGACAAAAATTGACATGACTTTTTTTTGTTGAGGGGGTCATTTATGGACATCCCATAATATGGTGTTTTTTTTTCGCTATTTTTGGACAAACTATACTGGAGGTATCAAGAGACTATAATTGACCCACTTTAAGCATTTTTAGGCATTTTAAATTTGGCCATTTTTGACAGAAATCGACATTCTATAGTATGATTTTTGTTTGTTTGATGGGGGCATTTTTGGACATCCCATAATATGGTGTTTTTTTTGCTATTTCTGTACATATTATGCTCTAATATATATTAACAGATTATAATTGACCCATTTTAAACATTTTTAGGCATTTTAAATTTTGACCATTTTTGACAAAATCAACATGCTATAGTATGACTTTTTTTTCAAAATTTGGACATCCAATAATATGATGTTTTTCTTACATTTCTGGCCACAAAATGCTCTAATATGTATCAAGAGACAATAATTGACCCATTTTAAACATTTTTAGGCATTTTAAAATTTGACAATTTTTGACAAAAATTGACATGCTATAGTATGACTTTTTTTTTAAAGGGGGTAATTATTCAACATCCCATAATTTCTGGAGAAATTATACTACTACATGTATCAACAGATATATATATATATAATTGGACCATTTAAAGTATTTTAAGCCATTATAAAATTTGACCATTTTTGACAAAAATCGACATGCTATAGTGTGACCTTTTAAAATTTGGACATCCCATAATATGATGAGCCTGAGAAGATTTTAATCGCTTACAGCTGCTTCTTATTATAATGCATGACAGTTAAGAATCAAAACAATTCATTAAGAAAATAATCATCAAACTCCAGTCAAGTCAGTTTTATTTATTAAGCCCCAAAACCACAAATCTGCCTCAAGACGTTTAATAATGTGTCAGTAATTAAACCACAGCAGCTCCTTCAGATCACAGTTTATTCATCAGAAGATCCTCAGAGCTGACGGAGCAAACACAGACAGAGAGACAGAACAACCACAGTAACTCAAGGAAGGAAACAGAAACCTGAGACTTTATACTACTCCATGTATCAAAAGACCATAAGTATTGACCCATTTTAAGTGTTTTTTGACATTTTAAAATGTTGGCCAATTTTGACAAAACTCAACTTGCTAGTATGGCTTTTTTCTGATTTTTGGTCATTCTATAATATGGTGTTTTTTTGTCATTTCTGGAGAAACTATACAACTACACGTATCATAAAGTACCATATTGTTGGATGTCCAAATTATTTAAAAAAATCATACTATAGCATGTTGATTTTGTCAAAAATTGTCAAAATTTAAAATGCCTAAAAATGCTATAAATGGTCCAATTATTGTGTCTTGATTTTTATTTATTTATTTGGACATCCCATAATAAGGTGTTTTTCTGTCATTTCTAGCCATATTATGCCCTAATTTATATCAATACACTATAATTGACCTATTTTAAGGCATTTTTAATTTTGGCCAATTTTGACAAAAATCATATTTACTTTTTTTTCAGGGCGTCATTTTTCAACACCCCATAATATGATGGGTTTTTTTTTGTTTTTGTTTTGTTTTGTTTTGTTGTTGTTTTGTTTATTTTTATTTTTTTTACTATTTTTGGACAAATTAGACTACTACATGTATCAACAGACTGTATTTAGCCCATTTTAAGCATTCAATTTTGACAATTTTTGACAAAAATTGACATGCTATACTATGGCTTTTTTTCAAAATATGGACATCCTACAATATGGAGTTTTTCTGTCATTTCTGCCCATAATATGCTCTAGTATGTATCGACATACTATAGTATGACTTTTCTTTGAGGGAGTCATTTTTGGACAGGACATCCCATATTAGGGTGTTTTTTTTGCTACTTTTGGACAAACTATATTACTACATCAGTGTGTAGCATTTTAAAATTTTGACAATTTTTGACAAAATCGAATGAATGACTTTGAGACATTTTTATTTTTTATTCCATATCCATGTTCATTGAGTTTCTCCCTGCGTCTCCAGTCTCTGGCCCAGATGTCGAGGCCCAACCTGCTGAGCTGCTACCAGAAGATCGGCTCTCTGCAGGAGAAGCTGCAGCATCTTCAGGAACGCTTCGGATTCTCTAACATCACCGGAGTGATTCACAGCGCCCAGATAGACCTGCAGCAGGTACACACACACACACACACACACACACACACACACAGACACACGAATTTTGCATTGAAATGAATGGGACAGCCGGAAAAAAAAGAGCGAAAAAGAACAATAATTGGAGATTTTTAAACTTCTGCTTCTCCGGCATAATTTCACCTAGAGACTCCATTTAAACTTTAAACAGTAGACACAAGTCTTGTGTATCGGTGTATTAATCCACGTTTCGATAGGTCATATAGTTTTTTATCAATCCCTGTTCAATGACCATGATAATTTTTGGAGAAATTCTGAGATTATAATGGGTGTGTATTGCACGGAATGTTCGTGTCAGAGTGTGTGACATCATCACCAGAGTGTAGAGGGAGAGAAAAAACTGTCAAAAAATAAATTTGTAAACTGTGCTCCAGGCCGCAAATTCCACTCTACAGAGATAATTTATACATAGAAACGAAGGAAAATTAGGCTTCTCCCTCACAATCCTCTGGTAAAGCTGTCAGAGTTATAGTTTGGGCGTAGGACGCATAGATGATCCACCAACACCACCAACAGCCTCATTGGCTCCCATATTAAAAACGCAGGAAGATTTCTGAAAAAAGGGAGATGTAACAGTTTTTTTAGATCACTCTAACAAAGCAATTTTTTCATTTTTCTTTAAAAAAATATATGTAGACGTTCAGGAAGAACTCAGGACGCTCAAAGTGAAGTCGGATCAATGATAGGTATTATGGTTTTGCCAAAAATGCTTTCTGTTCAAGGCCAGAAATTCCAGTCTGTCCACCTCTGGCTGCTTTCACAGAGGAAATTTTCTATTTACCGTTTACTGTTCATGGTCTTTAATTTAAAGTATTTCAGCTCTGACTCGTGTTCTCTGACTCGTCTTCAGACAAAGTGGCCCAGGAATGTTTCTGACTCAGGCGTTTTATCTCTGACTGTAATGGAACAATGTTGCTTCAATATGCTGACTCGACATTTCAAACAATAAGAAACACACGATGAGTCAGCTGATGGTGTCTCCAGCTGCTGTGATGTCATCCTGACTCTGTGTGTGTGTGTGTGTGTGTGTGTGTTCCAGCTGGTGGAGAACGCAGCCTTCACCTTCCAGCAGCTGCTCCATAAAGCGGTCCAGGACAACCCGGAGAACCCGGGACCGGCCATCGACAAGAACAAACACCGAGTCCTCAAGGTCCGTACGGAGAGACAGAATAATTATTATACTCTGATATGTATCAACACACTGGAACTGGACCATTTTGTAGACATTTTAAATTTTGACAATTTTTGACAAAATCGACATGCTATAGTATGACTTTTTTTCAACATTTGGACATCACATAATATGAAGTTTTTCTGTCAAAAATATGGTGATAATATGGTGATATGATGTCCAAAAACTGAAAAATAGTCCTACTATAGTATGTCACAGAAAGACATTATCACATTTGTTATGACTTTATAGTTCAGTCATTAAAAAGTCAAATGTTTCAAGTTCTTTATTGTGATTTCACAACAGTTACAGTAATCATATTATGCTCTTGTATGTATCAACAGACTGTTATTGACCCATTTGAACAATTTTTAAGGCATTTTAGAATTTTGACCATTTTTGACAAAAATCAACATGCTAGTATATAGTATATAGTATACTTTTTTCTGTTTTTGGACACTGAATAATAAGGTGTTTTTCTGTAATTTCTGATCTTATTATGCTCTTATACATATGAACAGACTAAAATTGACCAATGACCAATTTTTAAGCATTTTTATACATTTTAAATTTTGATGATTTTTGACAAAATATGACATACTATAGTATGACTTTTCTTTAGTTTTTCAACATCCCATAATATGGTGTTTTTCTGTAATTTCTGGCCATATTATGCTCCAATATGTATCAACAGACTATAATTGACCCATTTTAAGCATTTCAAAATTTTACCGTTTTTTGACAAAAATCAACATGACTTTTTTCAGTTTTTATACATCCCATAATATGGTGTTTTTCTGACATTTCTGGCCATATTATGCTCTAATTTGTATTAACAGACCATAATTGACTAATTTTAAGCATTTTTTTGGCTTTTTAAAATTTGACCATTTTTGACAAAAAGCATATTCTGGGATGTCCAAAAACTGAAAACAGTCATACTATAGTATGTCAAAGAGTCATATTTGTTACGACGTTACAGTTCAGTCATTAAAAGTAAAATGTCTGAAGTTCTTTATTGTGATGTCACAACAATTACAGAAATAATTCGTTCACGATAGAAATCAAACGTCTTAACAAAATAAACATAAATATATGAACTGGTAACATATAACAGTATAAAACAACATAATGAATATGTTTGAGGGAGCCTTTATTCACAGAAAGAATAAACAGATATAAACCATAATGGAGTAAATGCACATTTATAATAAGAACTAATAAATAAATAAAATGTAAAATGACAATGTCAAATGTCACGTCAGCATTTTAAAATTTTGACCATTTCTGACACAAATCAACATACTATAGTATGACTTTTTTTCAGTTTTTGGACACTGTATGATGTGTTTTTTTCTGTCATTTCTGTCCGTATTATGCTTTGATATTTAATTCTGTCCTCTGTGTGTCCTGCAGCAATACGACTATGACAGCAGCACGGTGAGGAAGAGGATCTCCAGGGAGGCTCTGGTCTCCATCACGCTGCCCTTCATCAAGAGGAACCTGGCCCCCAGCTGCAAGACGGTCAGACACACACACACACACACACACACACACACACACTCAACTACACTAGGAGCAGTCCTCTGACGTGACCTTTGACCCCTGTGTCTCCAGGAGCTCCAGGCCCTGGAACAGTCCGTCTACTCGGACCACGGCAGCTTCATCCAGGTGGAGAACGTCTACGAGAACGTTCTGCTGCAGCTGCTGGACAAGGAGGTCACCAAGGGTAGGACACACACACACACACACACACACACACACACAAGGAGGTCACCAAGGGTAGGACACACACACACACACACACACACACACACACACACATACACACACACACAGGTCACCAAGGGTAGGACACACACACACACACACACACACACACAAGGAGGTCACCAAGGGTAGGACACACACACACACACACACACACACACACACACATACACACACACACAGGTCACCAAGGGTAGGACACACACACACACACACACACACACACACACAAGGAGGTCACCAAGGGTAGGACACACACACACACACACACACACACACACACACACATACACACACACACAGGTCACCAAGGGTAGGACACACACACACACACACACACACACACACACACAAGGAGGTCACCAAGGGTAGGACACACACACACACACACACACACACACACACACAAGGAGGTCACCAAGGGTAGGACACACACACACACACACACACACACACACACACAAGGAGGTCACCAAGGGTAGGACACACACACACACACACACACACACACACAAACGCTCTCTTTCTGACCATATTGTGCTCTAATATGTATCAACAGACTATAATTGACCCACTTTAAGCATTTTTAGGCATTTTAAATTTTGACGATTTTTGACAAAAAATCAACATACTATAGTATGACTTTTTTTCTACGGGAGTCATTTTTCAACATCCCATAATATGCTGTTTTTTGCGCTATTTTTGGTCAAATTATACTACAGCAAGTATCAAGAGACCATAATTTGACCATTTAAAGTATTTTTAGGCATTTTAAATTTTGAACATTTTTGACACAAATTGACATGCTATAGTATGACTTTTTTTTCAAAATTTGGACGTACCATCATATGGAGTTTTTCGGTCATTTCTGGTCATATTATGCCCTAATACGTATCAACAGACTGTAATTGACACATTTTTAGGCTTTTTAAAATTTGACCAATTTTTTTGACGGGGTCGTTTTTGGACACCCCATAATATTGAGGCTTTTTTTTGTGCTATTTTTGGACAAACTATACTACTACATTTATTTAACAGAATATAATAGACACTTTTCTAGTATTTTTAGGCATTTTAAAATTTGACCATTTTCATAAAAATTGACATAGGACTTTTTTTCAGTATTTGGACGTACCATAATATGGAGTTTTTCTGTCTTTTCTGTCCATATTATGCTCTAATATGCATCAACAGACGCATTTTAAATTTTAACATTTTCTCTCCCTCCCTCTAACGCCTCCTGTCTCCTCCTGTCTCCTCCTGTCTCCTCCTGTCTCCTCCTTGTCTCCTCCTGCAGTGGTGAAGGAGGCGGCGAGCCTGAAGAAGTACAACCTGTTCACCGACAGCAGAGACCTGCTGAGTCAGTCGAGTCGCTCCAGTCTCTCCTCGCCGTCCGTCTCCACGCCGGGCAGCCCCGCCATGATGCTGGCCTCGCCCTCCAAGACCCCCGAGCCCCAGGCCCCGTCCCCCCTCGCCGTCAACGGCCTCTCCTCCAGCCCCGAGAAGGAGAAGGAGGAGCAGGAGGAGAAGGAGGAGCTGCAAAAAGAAACCTCGACAGGCGCCACCATCATGGAGACTCCTCTGGGGAAGGTGGAACGAGTCGAGGCGCCTCAGAACGAGGAGGAAGTCTTCGTCCAGACCGTGAAGGCAGAAGAAGAAGAAGTTCCTGTTGCACCGGAGGCTTCTGCAGATTCAACCAATCAGAGTGAGACGCAGGAGAAGAGTCCAGAGACTCTGATCCAGGAGGACGTGGTCCCTGCAGAACCTCTAAACCAGAACATAGTCGCTCCCAAAGAGCCAGAACTCACTCCAGTAGAAGTTCCTGCTGTCCTAGAAATCATAAAGACGGACGCAGTAGAAGTAGCAGCAGCAGCAGCAGCACAGGTAGAAGATCCTGCACCAAGTCCTGCACCAAGTCCTGAACAGAGTCCTGAACAGAGTCCTGGTCCTCCTAGCGAACCAGCCGCCCCTCCAGCTGAGGTCCCAGCAGCTCCTCCTGCAGCCACCAGTGAAGAAGAGTCTCTCTGTGGAGCCTCAGAACCAGAACCCAGACCCGAGGCGCCCTCTGGTGGCGACACGGCAGAACTCCCAGCTGCAGCTGCAGACGTGGACCAGGACCAGGGTCTGCAGCAGCAGCGCCAGGAGGCAGAGCAGGACCAGGAGGTCTCCGTGTCGGACCAGAACTCTCTGGACGTGTCTGTCGGCGGCGAGTCGGCCCCCCTGTCAGACGTCGTCGGGTCCCTGGAGGACGAGAAGACGGCGCCGAGCAGCGAGGACGAGGAAGTCTCGACGACTTCAGACGTCCTGGAGGACGAGGAGAACCTCAGCAGGTCTCCGGTGAGCTCAGACGAGCCGGCCGAGGAGAAGAGGGACGAGAAGAGTCAGAGCGAGGAGCCGAGGGTAGACGAGACAACCTCCTCGCCTCCTGAGAACGCCGCAGAGGAACCAGCACCAGAGGAACCAGCTGCAAAAGAACCGGCTCCAGAAGAACCGTCCTCCGTCCCTGAAGTCCCTGAAGTCCCGGAGGTCCCGGCGCCGGTGGACAGCATCAAGGAGATCCGGGACCTGGTGTCGGAGGTGATCGAGGTGGAGGAGCTGGTGCAGCGTTACCCGAGCGGCGTTCCCAACCCGGAGGAGTGAAGCGGCGTTCTCGACCCGGAGGAATGACGCGTTCTGCCACCAGAGAACCAGATAATGAACCAGGTTCTAAAGGGACCCGAACCTCAAAACTGTCCCGTTTCTGTCCTCACAGCAGCAGCAGGACGACGACAAACAGTCACAACAATCTTCCATGAACCTTCTTTTGAAATTTTTTTTTTTTTTTTTAAACATATGCATGAAATTATGGTAAATTATTTATATTAATCATTTTTTACACAAATCAATATCTATCAGCTGAGTCAGGTCTGTTTCTCTGACAAACACTGAAATTATTTTAGTACCAAATTTGCTCCTGAAAAACCTGATTTAAAAAAAACTATTTTTTTTTAAAGATTATGAAGAAGTTGTGGTAGATTTAATGAATATATTTTATAGGAATAGTTAGAACATTTTTGGACAGTTTTCTTCAACCCAGTCGCCAGAATAAATGTTGGTATTTTATATTTCTGCAAAAAAAAAGGTGAATTGAGACACTTTTGAAACACTGTGGTGAAGGTTAGATTAGAGATGAGGGTCAGACTTTAATATCACAACACTTTTTCTCTCTGCACAACACAAAAAATGACGGTAAATGCAACATTTCTGGGAGGCGACTGGGCTGATTGTCTCTGAGCAGAATGTGAAGATGGATGTGAAGCTCGTTTCTGTGTGTGAGAAGTTAAAAAACACCAATATGACACTTTAGAAGCTCATTAAAGAAACTCTGAACATGTGAGTTAAAGACTCTGCAGGGATTTTTGCAACATCTGAAGCTCCGCCCCCTCTGTGACATCACTGGGCCACCAGAAACTGAATCTGAATGATTTATATTTGAATTTGAATTGCTTAACTTGCATTTGCATTGCATTAAGAAACTGAATTCGAATTTATATTGTTCAAATTGAATCATTGCATTGAAAAACTGAATCTGAATTGTAATTTTGAAATTTAATTTATTAGTTTTTAAACTTTTTTTCACAATTGACAACTGAATGTTCGGTTAAAAAACTTATACATTTTATTTCAAATTACAACTGGGATTCAGTTTTTTTAATGCAATGATTCAAATTGAACAATACAAATTCAAATTATGTGATTCAAATTCACTTGGTGCTGTTGGGAAAAAAAAAGTCACTAAAGAAGCCCATTTTTTTTTTGCCAATGTGAGAGAAAAAATAACTAATTAAATCATTATTTTTGAGATACTCAGTTATTATTTCTCATAAAAATGACTTTTTTGTATTATTTTGAGAAAAATTCTTATTATAATGACTTACAGGATCTTTTTTTGGATTATTTTGAGAAAGTTTCTCATGATAATGAATATTTTTTTGTCTTATTTTGAGAAAGTTTCTGGCTTACAGGATCTTTTTTGGGGTTTTAATCCTTATTTTCTGCAGAATGGTCTTCACAGTGACCTGGTCAGGTGTTTCTTGGTGTATTTTTTAACTCTTTGTTTTCTCTGAACCTGCAGACAAGAGACGAGGGTAAAATCCATGTGAACATCTCTCTCTCTCTGACAAACAGCAAATTACCGAATCCCAAAAAAATGTTGATCTCCTTCTTCAAACAGAGAAAAAAAGAGACGTGAGAGCCTCTTTATTAGTGTCACACATTGTTTTTAAATCAGCGAGTTATAGATTGTTCAGACGGATATTTTAATATATATTTGACCGCTCTCCAAATCCAGATTAAAGCTGCAGTTGTTTCTCTTTAATGTGATTATTTTTGGACCTACTGAAGGAATTATTTTTGTAAAGAAGAAGAAGAAGAAGAAGAAGAAGTGCCTTCACTCACCTGCTCGTGCCTCTGAACTCCTTCTGAATGTGACGTCATGGAAACATTGTGTGGAAATATTAATAATAATAATAAAAATAAAAATAAGAGTCTTTAAACAAAGTGTTTCTTGTGAACTTTACACTCTCTGCTTTTAATAACATGATTAATAATTACCAAAATAATGTTCTGTAATGTTTAATACAGCAGTATCTAGAAGCTCTTTAACTCAAATTATATTTTAATGCTAAAATATAATTATATATATATACATATTACACATCATATATTATAAAATATAATATATATAATATATCTTTTTTTCATTATTATATATATAATATAATTATATATATATTATATAATATAATGTATTTTAATGCTAAAATATAATTATATATATATTTTAGCATTAAAATATAATTATACATATATTTTATATCATATATATATATAATTATATTTTGGCATTGAAATATACATAATATATATATTATATATTACATGATATTACATAATATATGTATATATATAAAATTATATTTTAATGCTAAAATATAATTATATATATATATTTTTTTTAATGCTAAAATATAATTATTATATATATTATATAATATATCATATATTATATATAATAATTATATGTTAGCATTAAAATATAATTATATATATTATATAATATATATATATATAATTATATTTTAGCATTAACATAATTATATATATATATATATATTACAATATATATATATATATATTATTGTTATCCATGTTTTACAAAAAATGTAAAAATAGTAAAGCACATTATTATTTCTTGATTAAGAATCAAATTATAGTTATATAATATATATTTACTGGACATCCCATAATATGGAGGTTTTTTTGTCATTTCTGGACAAACTATACTACGAAACGTGTTACGAGACCATAACTGAATAATTTTTAGACATTTTAAAATTTGACCAATTTGACAACACAGCAGTTTGTGTTCAATCATGGAAACATTGTGTGGGAATATTAATAATAATAACAATAAGAGTCTTTAAACAAACTGTTTCCTGTGAACTTTACACTCTCTGCTTTTAATATCGGGAAAAACAACACAAACAATAAATGCTTTTATTCTCCAATAAAACAAAAACAGCAGGAGGCTTTGATTACTTTTATTTATGCTCCACAACTTTATTTTTTTATTGTTTTTTTTTTAAAGCGATCACAGACAAACTGCTGAGAAATATCAGAACTCACCACTGATCCAACATCTGACACACATTAACTCAACATTCATCTGATTTATCGCTCCGCAGAACAGAAACGTCTTATATTTCTGCAGCGCTGCAGCTCATCAGGGACCAGATACAGAATAAATTAGTTCTCATCGGTGCATATTAAAGACACATTTATCAAGATAACACAATAAAAGGCTGTCGGCTGAAATTACATTCACAAGAATAAAGATAAACGACGTCTTAATGCAGCGCCGGGAAGTCTTATAGTGTCTGTGTGAGTGTGTCTGTGTGTGTGTGAGTGTGTCTGTGTGTGTGTGTGAGTGTGTCTGTGTGTGTGTGAGTGTGTCTGTCTGTGTGTGAGTGTGTATGTGTGTGTGTGTGTCTGTCTGTGTGTATCTGTGTGTGCGTGTGTGTCTATGTGTGTCTGTGTCTGAGTATGTGTGTGTGAGTGTGTGTGTGTGTCTACGTGTGTGAGAATATGTGTCTATGTGTGTCTGTGTGTGTGTGTGTGTGTGTGTGTGTGTGAGAATATGTGTCTATGTGTGTGTGTGTCTGTGTGTGTGTGTGTGTGTGTGTATCTGTGTGTGCGTGTGTGTCTATGTGTGTCTGTGTCTGAGTATGTGTGTGTGTGTGTGTGTGCGTGTGTGTCTATGTGTGTCTGTGTCTGAGTATGTGTGTGTGAGTGTGTGTGTGTGTGTGTGAGTGTGTGTGTGTGAGTGTGTGTCTGAGTATGTGTGTGTGTGTGTTTGTGTGTCTGAGTATGTGTGTGTGTGTGTGTGTGTGAGTGTGTGTGTGTGTGTGTGTCTGAGTGTGTGTGTGTGTGTGAGTGTGCGTGAGTGTGTGTGTCGGAGTATGTGTGTGTGTGTGTGTGTTTGTGTGTGTGTGTGTGAGTGTGTGTCTGAGTATGTGTGTGTGTGTGTGTGTGTGTGTGTGTTTGTGTGTCTGAGTATGTGTGTGTGTGTGTGTGTGTGTGTGTGTCTGAGTGTGTGCGTGTGTGAGTGTGCGTGAGTGTGTGTGTCGGAGTATGTGTGTGTGTGTGTGTGTTTGTGTGTGTGTGCGTGTGTGTCTTTATTTTACCAATAATTTTCTAGGAAGTTTCCTGGAAACGATTATAGAGAAAATAGAGACGATGTTCTGAGTTCAGTTTGTTAAAACTAATTGTTGATTTATGAGTTATTTACTTTAAACAAAAGCTCAAAGTTTGTATTTAATTTATTTGGAATATTTGCAAATCCAGCTGAGCTGCTGAACAGGACAAAGACTGCATGTTAAACTAGCAGTTAATTAGCAATAATCAATTAAAATAACACCAATTAAAAGTGGATTGACCTCCATCAACAGTTGCTTTCTTTAGCCTGAAATATTGTTTATGTGGTAAATAAAAAAAGAAGAAACATTCTGTTGTCAAACACGACGGTGAAATCTGAATAAAGCCGTCCAGTGTTAAATCTACAGCTGGTTATACCTGGTTTATTTATCACAAAACTGAGAAATATTTAGCTTCACAGCACAGCAACATGTTCCTCAATCACTTCAGCAAAATCATATTTACAAATACATCTGAATAAAAGCTAAATGACATTTAAGGCTGACGATAATATATATATATAAAGTCTGTAAGGTTTAAAGTTTGAAGGCTTTTATGATTATTAATAAGTCACATATTTCACTTCTTAGAGTCTCAGTGCAGCTTCGTGTTTTAAGAGTTTTCCCTGAATGTGTGTCAGTTTATCTAAATAAAACAGATGATTTTTGATGCTTTAACATCAAGAAAACAACTCTAGCGGATTAATTTGCTCATTAACTGACTGACTGATGGTGAAGAGGACGAATCCTGGTGCAGAAAGAAGAACAGAAGCCCCGTGTTGATGATGTTCCTCCTGTGGGAGTGTGATGGCTGCAGGTTACCGGGTGGTTACCGGGTAGTTACCGGGCGGTTACCAGGCGGTTACCAGGCAGTAACTTGTCGGTTACCGGGTGGTTACCGGGTGGTTACCAGGCAGTAACTTGTCGGTTACCGGGTGGTTACCGGGCGGTTACCAGGCGGTTACCAGGCAGTAACTTGTCGGTTACCGGGTGGTTACCAGGCGGTTACCAGGCGGTTACCAGGCAGTAACTTGGCGGTTACCGGGTGGTTACCTGTCCGTTACCAGGTGGTTACCGGGCGGTTACCAGGCAGTAACTTGTCGGTTACCGGGTGGTTACCGGGCGGTTACCAGGCAGTAACTTGACGGTTACCAGGCGGTTACCGGGCGGTTACCGGGTGGTTACCAGGCGGTTACCGGGCGGCCGAGCTGAAGAAGAAGGGCTCGTCGGGCCTGAAGCCGTAGGCGCTGACGGGTCGATCCGTCGGGACGAAATGCTCCGACACGCTGACGAGACACAAGAGAAGAAGAAGAAGAAGAGAGATTATACAATCTGAGACAGCAGGACAGAGTTACAGACGGCCACTTTTTGTGTTATTTGTGGTGTGTTTCAGCTTTTTAAAAACAGTAAAAAAAAAAAATAATAATAATAAAACGGTAAAAAAAACGGTAAACCCCCCTGTAAAAACAGTTAAAAATGTTACAGAATTCCTCTTCTTTTGGGATTAAATCCTACTTTAAAACATTGTTTACCTCCTGCAACCAAAAAGTTGTGAAAACCTTTAAGTCTGTGCTCCAAATGTAAAATATTCACTGAACTTGTTTGAGTTCATAACTATAAGTACTTTTGGTAACACTTTATATTAGGGAACACATATTCAACATGAATTAGTTGCTTATTAGCATGCAAATAAGTAAGATATTGTCTCTTAATGAGTCATTATTAAGTAGTTATTAATGCCTTATTATGCATGGCCTTATTATACAACCAGTAAGACATTACCTAAGAGTTTTCCCTCAATAACCTCAGAATTATTGCTTATTAGTAGTAAGTTAGGAAGTTGTTGTATATGAGTTATGATCTTAAAATGCTTTACTTTGTATGGCCTTTATAATCTCTACGTAGTGGTGAACGAAACCATGGAAACGGCAAATGGCGGCAACCTTCTCCAGACCTTTGACTGACTGGTGGCTCCTTTTGATGATTGGATGAGGATTGGTGGATTATAATGTCAATCATTACTCTATAAAGTGGCTCACTTTGGCCAGTGTTAGTCTACCAGTGACCCACTTTGTAGAGTAATGATTGACATTACAATCTACCAAAAAAATAAAAACAAAACAAATTTAGCACATTATTCATGAGAGAGCACCAGAGTCTCTGATGTTCTCCTGTTTGAGTCCCTGCAGCAGGTTGAACATGCACCAAGCAGCACCAGCAGGTGGAGCTGTGACTCCAGACATGTGGGTGGAAACCCCCGACCCCAGGCCGGACACACACACACACACACACACACACACCCTCATAAAATGTTAATGCAATATTCATCTGCCCTGCTGCAGGTGTTGGACATCCACAATGAGTGTGTGAGTTACCGACTGCTGATGGCTGCAGGGGTAAACATCCGAGCCGCCAAGACAGAAAAAAAAAACCCGGGGAGATGTCAAAACATGGCGGCGTGACGAGGGCGGCGGCGGGCGGCCAAAACCTGGAGGACCTGGCTGCCCTCCGCCCGGCACCGGGGCCCCGCGGAGGGGGCCGCCGATAAAAGGCCTGCGTCTACAGCGTATAAATCAGCCTGTAAGGGGACGTGGAGACGCGGGGCGGGGGCCCATTTCACGCTCCATCTTCTGGCCAGCTGCTGGGAGCCCGG
This sequence comes from Centropristis striata, assembly GCF_030273125.1. Classification (NCBI taxonomy): domain Eukaryota; kingdom Metazoa; phylum Chordata; class Actinopteri; order Perciformes; family Serranidae; genus Centropristis; species Centropristis striata. The sequence continues at coordinate 1,753,884 of NC_081525.1, read as the reverse complement.
GGTCGCCTCGGAGCGGCTGATGGATAAACTGGGCTCTGACGGGTGACACCACGTCTCACACCGACCCGTCTCTCTCTCTGGGAGGAGAGTCTGCCGCCGCCCGCCGCCCGCGCGGCCCGGCCCGCCCGTCCTCCCCCGGCCTGCTAAAATACGAGCTGTTTGCTTTGCCCCTGCAAGCGCCTATAATGACGTGTTGTTTTTAGCCAAATCACTTCCAGCGATCAGTTACACAGCTTGCAGCAGATCCCCACCCGCACCCTCCATCCTCATCTCCTCCTCTCTGTTTTGGCTTCGCCCTCCTCCTCCTCCTCCTCCTCCTGAACCACCATCTCCTCTCCTCTCCCTCCTCTCTGGGCAGAAATATGTCTTTTTCCTCTCCGCACGCTACGGCTGTCAGGAGGGATTTGAGAGTCGAGCTAAAAGAGGCTGAAGGAACACTGGAGCTCTGACTCACACATCTATCCTCCGGCCTGTTTCTGACTGTTTCTGGCTGTTTTCTGCCTGTTTCTGCCTGTTTTCTGCCTTTTTTCTGCATGTTTCTGCCTGTTTTCTGCCTGTTTCTGCCAGTTTTCTGCCTGTTTCTGCCTGTTTTCTGCATCTTTCTGCCAGTTTTCTGCATCTTTCTGCCTGTTTTCTGCATGTTTCTGCCTGTTTCTGCCAGTTTTCTGCATGTTTCTGCCGGTTTTCTGCATGTTCCTGCCTGTTTTCTGGCCATCTGTGCCAGTTTTCTGCATGTTTTCTGTCTGTTTCTGCCTGTTTCTGTCTGTATTCTGCATGCTTCTGCCTGTTTCTGCCTGTTTTCTGCCCTTTTCTGCCTGTTTTCTGCTTGTTTCTGCCTGTTTTCTGCATGTTTCTGCCTGTTTCTCCCTGTTTTCTGCACGTTTCTGCCTGTTTTCTGTCTGTTTCTGCCTGTTTCTGTCTGTTTTCTGCCTCTATTTTTGGTCATTTTGTGTCTTTTTCAGTTATTTTTACATCTTTACATTTTTACATCTATTTTTCGTTATTTTTATATGTAGTTTTGGCCAATTTATGTCTTTTTTGATCATTTTGTGTCTTTTTCGGTCATGTTAACATCTATTTTTGGTCAATTTGTGTCTTCTTTGATCATTTTTACATTTACAGTCATGGAAACATCCTCAATAATAACCAAAATCATTATGAATAAAACCATGTTAAATGTCTAGATATCAGCTCTTACATTAAACTCTTATCAGCTATTTTTGTTGTTATCATTATATTTGTCCAAACAAATTAACCTTTAGTTGTAGCAGACATTAAAATGAACATTTTTCCATGACTGTACAAACTGTAGATTAAAACTTCTCGCAACAAACAAATCACTCAAGAAGAACAGAACGGCAGGGTAGAAGAAAAAATTATGAAACCAAATCGATAAAGTCACCCAGGCTGGGAATTAAATCATTTCAAATGTCAAATCTGTCAAAAATGTCAAATAAAAATCTCCGTCACAAACAGAAGTGGATTTAAAACCAGGTGGCAGGTGAGTGATGCCACAAACTGACACACTGCTGATATTTCTCATTATGAAATATGTAAATGCTTCATGTGTCAGTGTGTGTTGTGACAGGACGAGGAGCGGGAGGCCGGGGGCCACCGAGACAAGGGGCCCCGTGTTCCCACAAATACCAGCCGGGTCCCGGAGGAGGCGGCGGGGACGCGTCCCGTCCCGCGGAGGACATTCCTCGGTAGTGAAACAGGAAAAGGAATCAGGACGTTTTCCTCCTCTGGCGTGACCCTTCAACCCCGCCTGCGTCTGCCTCCTCCAGGGGCCCCCGGCCGGGCCCCGCTTTCATCTCTACCCGCTGTCACTGCTCAGGTTACAGCCAACCAACACGCCAACCTCGCCACCGCCACCGCCACCGCCACCGCCACCGCCACCGCCACCCCTCCACGCCTCACCTGACCTCCTTCAGCTGCATTCTACCAAAAATTCCAGCAGGGGGCCCTGACGGCTGAAGAAGCATTTTAGTCCATTCGTTTCAATACAAAATGAGAAAACTTGTCACTTGATTAATTACCTCAGAAGAGGTTGTGTTTCAGTACCACAAATTACTGAAAAAGACTTAAAAGACAAAATGACCCAAAAAAAGACACAAAATGACAGAAAAAAACAAAATTACTTAAAGAAGAAACAAAATGACCAAAAAAGACACAGAATTACCAAAGACACAAAATTATTTAAAAAAGACACAAAATGACAAAAAAGACACAAAATGACTAAAAAATACACAGAATTACCAAAAAAGACACAAAATTATTAAAAAAAGACACAAAATGACCAAAAAGACACAAAATGACCAAAAAAGACACAAAATGACAAACACACACATTATCAAACACACACAACAACAAGCTTCACTGATAAAAATGTTTCTGACTCAAGATTCTGGTAATTTAGACTTTTTTTTGGTAATTTCTATTTTTTTCTGGTAATTTCTACTTTTATTCGTATAATAAAAAAAAATTTGTAATTTAGACTTTGGCGGCTGCAGAAGCATTTTAGTCCATTCGTTTTAATACAAAATGAGAAAACTTGTCACTTGATTTATCACCTCAGAAATGTTTTTTAGGACAACACTATGGTCTCAATCACTAGTAAAAAATCTTCTTCAAGACAATCTGATGTTAATAGTGTGAATAATGGCCCCATTTAGAAGAAAATAGAAGATAAAGAATCGTATGATTTGGGGGCGGGGCTACCTTTGATTGACAGGTCACTAACAAGAGAGCCGTCATCAGGAGATATCTCGATATAGGATTTAATCAGGATAAGATTACATTAAAAGATGATAACTTATGAAACCAGAGTATCTGCCAGCTCTAATAATAATGATAATAATAATAATAATAATAATATCAGTGGTTGGTATAGAAGCTCTTTCTGAGCGCTGCGTCCATGTTCAAAAGGCCTCATTCACACCATGTTTGACACAGTTTAAAGTAAGCGTCGGAGCTGGCTCTGATTATTATGTTAACCTGGATCACTCAGAGTCCAGCCGGCTAATTAAAACAGTCTCACAGACGCCGAGTCCCCCGACACCACCGAGTGTTTAAAAGGATCAGTTACAGAGAGAGAGGAAGAAACGAGTGGACGAGAGGCAGGACGGGGTCTCTGTGTGTGTGTGTGTGTGTGTGTGTGTTTGACAGAGAGTGTGTGTGTGAGTGTGTGTGTGTTTGACAGAGAGTGTGTGTGTGTTTGATAGAGAGTGTGTGTGAGTGTGTGTGTGTGAGTGTGTGTTTGACAGAGAGTGTGTATGTGTGAGAGAGTGAGTGTGTATGTGTGTTTGTGAGAGTGAGTGTGTGTGTGTGTGTTTGTGCATGTGATTGACAGTTTGTGTGTGTGTGTGTGTGAGAGAGAGAGAGTGTGTGTGTAAGA
>NC_081525.1:1655487-1745487 GCF_030273125.1 Centropristis striata | reverse complement strand
CAGAATTACCAAAAAAAGACAGAAAATTATTGAAAAAAGACACAAAATGACCCAAAAAGACACAAAATTACCAAAAAAAGACACAAAATTATTAAAAAGGCACAATATTACCAAAAAAAGACACAAAATTACCAAAAAAAGTAATTAAAGGGACCTTCCACACACAACACGGTAAAGTGCCATTCATATAAAACTCACATTAACTTTCATATCAAGGTGGGGGCCACAAAATATCATCACGAGGGCCGCAATTGGCCCGCGGGCCGCCAGTTTGAGACCTCTGATGTAAATAAACAAATCGTTACTTTAATGCACACCTTAAAATCGGTGTAAAGGTCCCTGCTGGTGAGAGCAGTGAGTTAGTGTTACAGGTTGACACACTGTAAGGTGACAGTAAAAGGAATCATGGCGCTGACAGATATTACAGATCTTTAACCTCAGCAGCGCCGCGTCCGTCTCCTCTACAGATGATGTTTGCGTGCCACAGAGCTCTGTTTTCTTTTCTCCGCGGGGGCCGAAGGGGGAGCGATGAAGGCGGCCTTTGAGCGCGTGACGCCCCGACCCGAAAGATTAATCATCCAGAGGCAAAGCAGAGCCCCCAGCGGGCCCTGACAGCCGGCAGAGACCCCGGGACTCAAACGGGCCCTTTGACCATCACACGGAGGAGAAGCCCCGCCCCCCTGCCACTCACAGCTCCACCACTCTGCTCCAGTATTACTGTTAATCTGTTATTAGCTGAGCTCAGGGCAGGATGAGCTCATCACAGCAGGGGGAGGAAGTGCAATGTTTTGATTTGATGATCTGATTTGATAAAGAGACTAAAGGTGGCAAATCTAGGAGAAAAAAATTGCAGATTTATGAGATTAAAAGGTGGCAAATCTAGGAGAAAAAAGTTGCAGATTCATGAGATTAAAAGTGGCAAATCTGCAAGAGAAAACAGTTGCAGATTTATGAGATTAAAAGTGGCAAATTTATGAGGTTAAAAGTGTCAAATCTGCAAGAAAAAAAATAGCAATTTTATGAGATTAAAAGTGGGAAATCTAGGAGCAAAAAGTTGTAGATTTATGGCAAATCTGCAAGAAAAAAGTAGCAAAATTCTGGGATTAAAAGTGGCAAATCTGAGAAAAAAAATGCAATTTTATGAGATTAAAGGTCGCAAATTTATGAGATTAAAAGTGGCAAATCTAGGAGAAAAAGGTTGCAGATTTATGAGATTAAAAGTGGCAAATCTCTGAGAAAAAAATAGCAAATTCATGGGATTAAAGTTTGCAAATCAATGAGATTAAAAGTGGCAAATCTAGGGGAAAAAAGTGGCAAATTTATGAGATTAAAAATGGCAAATCTAGGGGAAAAAAGTGGCAAATTTATTAGATTAAAAGTGTCAAATCTAGGAGAAAAAAGTTGCAGATTTATGAGTTTAAAAGTGGCAAATTTATGAGATTAAAAGTGGCAAATCTGTAAGAAAAAAGTAGCATTTTTATGAGGTTAAAAGTGGCAAATCTAGGAGCAAACATAGAGCAAATTGAAGAGATTAAAAGTGGCAAATTTATGAGATTAAAAGTGTCGAATGTGTAAGAAAAAAGTTGTAGATTCATGACATCAAAAGTGGCAAATCTGCGAGAAAAAAGTTGCAGATTTATGAGGTTAAAAGTGGCAAATCTAGGAGAAAAAATATAGCAAATTGAAGAGATTAAAAGTGGCATATTTATGAGATTCAAAGTGGCAAATCTACGAGAAAAAAATTGCAGATTTATGAGATTAAATGTGGCAAATCTAGGAAAAAAGTAGCATTTTTTTAGGTTAAAAGTGGCAAATCTGCAAGGAAAAGGTAAAAGATTTATGGGATCAAAAGTGGCAGATTTATGAGATTAAAAGTGGAAAATGTGTGAGAAAATAGTCACAGATTTATTCGCTCTGATATTTCTTTTCATCAGGTATTAGCTGAGCTCATGACAGGATGAGCTCATGGCAGCAGGGGTGAGGAAGTGCACCGCACTTTTTGGGAGTTTTTCAACATATTTCTTCGCTGCCAGGCTAAGAATATCTCAGAGAATTAGGCCTCTGTCCCACTTGGAGCATCTACAAAGTTCCCTGTGAAGCCACGTGTGTGTGTTTGTGTGTGTTTGTGTGTGTTTGTGTGTGTTTGTACATGAGCAGGGCCACGGTGATCAAAGGAGAACATCTCAGGGCTGCACAGTTATGGCGTGTGCTGCCAAACGGACCCCGGCAGTAATGATTGTGTGTGTGTGTGTGTGTGTGTGTGTGTGTGTGTCTGCTTTCTCTCTCACCTCTGCTGTCCGGCTGCTGACACACTCCAGAGCCGGCCGGCTGCCTTTCATGTGGCTCACAGCTTAATAGGTCTCACTGATAATTTCAATGAAACACTTCCTCTGGCCTGCTGCTCTGCCTGCCTGTAATCTACAGCTAATTACGCTGATCTGAGGTCTGGACGCCGTCACACACTGACCACAGCTGTCAGTCACCGGGACGCCGAGCACTTCGTCCGTTCGTTAATCGCCGATGTCAAAATCTGACTCGAGAACATCAGGAGAGTCAGAACGGTTCATGTTTGTAAGGAAACAGAAACGAGCTGTGTAACAACTCTGGGCTCTGAGACTATTTTTTTTTAATACTTTTGATTTTGCCCTTCGTGTACCACACAAAAAAATGTTTACTATACCCATATTTGGTCCATTTTTTCTTCACCTATATATATTTATCCTACTTTATCAACATATTGAGCCCAAAAATACACCAAAATCATGAAAAATAATACTATTTACTTCAATAAAAACCACAAATATGCTCAATGAACTGTTTTGGAACTTGAAAATGTAAAACATAGGATACAAATATGAACATATAAAAAGGTCAAATTTAAATATAATACAAATATATACAAAAAAGTTCCATAAAAACATTTATATTTATAGGCTTTTTTTCCCTTGTTAGCTACAACTCAAAAACAAACCTTGTGCAAAATGACACAGAGAGCTACACCAAAACTCAAATATTTCTGTACTATCAAATTAAAACTATCATTTATTTGGTTTTACATGACTGAGGAATGTCAATGTTGAATGTTTTTTTGTTAAATGTTTTAATGATCTGAATAGAAATCTTTGTCCACTCACATTTCTTGCAGCAGTGTCATTTAAAAAGTGACTGAAAATAAATAGTTTCATCTTTATTACAAGCAGAACAGAGTGGGAGAAGCATCAGACCTCCAGCAGCTTAATTCAGTCATAATAGAAACTGCAATTTTTTTCTCACAGATTTGCCACTTTTAATCTCAATTTTTTTCTCCTAAATTTGCCAATTTTAATGTCTCAAATTTGCAACTTTTTTCTCATAGATTTGCCACTTTTACTCTCATAAATCTACGATTTATTTCTCCTATATTTGCCATGTTTAATCTCATAAATCTGCAACTTTTTTCTCCTAGATTTGCTACTTTTAATCTCATAAATCTGCAACTTTTTTCTCCTAGATTTGCTACTTTTAATCTCATAAATCTGCAACTTTTTTCTCCTAGATTTGCTACTTTTAATCTCATAAATCTGCAATTTATTTCTCCTATATTTGCCATGTTTAATCTCATAATTCTGCAACTTTTTTCTCCTAGATTTGCTACTTTTAATCTCATAAATCTGCTACTTTTTTCTCGTACATTTGCCACTTTTTTCTTGAAGCAATACCCCCGTCGCCTGGGTCCTTTATTTGATCTTTTTTCCATACCTGGCCCTAACACGCCGTGGTATCGGAGCTGTGTAAAGTATAAAATAAGTAAATGTTAAAATGTTGCCTGTAGACTCACAGCGATGATGTCCAGCGTGTTGTCGCAGACTTTGCGTATCTCTGCGTTGTTGTCGTGCATCAGGTCGATCAGGTACGCTGGAGCTTCTGAACCAGGACTCAAGGAAAACTAACACATCGTCCTCTGGGGACGTTCGGTTCGTCTGCAGCTCAACAAACCTCCGTCTTACGTCACATTATAGAGTTTTATTCTTCTCGCAGGAATAAAAACCATCAGAAGTTGCTGACAGAGAAGAAATCTGGGTAACGCTTTATATTAAGGTCCTTGTAATAACCATTAATTAACAAGTTATAAGGCATTGTTCTCGCTTTAGATCCCTTTAGCTGCAAAAAGCATAGTTAACTGTTAACAAGTGCAGAGTTAACTTATAATAGATGAGCAATAAAGTATATTTTAATATCAATAAGCAAACAAAAGATTAATAAAGGCATGGTAAAGACATAATGGGTGGGTTATGGGTGTTTGTAATGCTATTATGAACAATTATAAGATACTCATGAGGCTTTTATTAATGTTCTTATTATAAATCTCTTATAGCCTGCTATTAGCTGTATCATAATGCCATTATTAACACTTATATAGGCTTATAAACACACAGTAATGTTAATAAGCATCTTGTAAGGACTTACAAGGGCCTTATTACTTGTAAATTAATGGTTATTACAAGGACCTTAATATAAAGCGTTACCCAAATCTGAAATGTGACACAAACCACCGACCACGACTGAGCTCAGTTACACACAGAGGGTTAAAAACAACTGGACCAGGGGTTAAAAACAACTGGACCAGGGGTTAAAAACAACCGGACCAGGGCGTTAAAAACAACTGGACCAGGGGTTAAAAACAACTGGACCAGGGGTTAAAAACAACTGGACCAGGGGATAAAAACAACTGGACCAGGGGTTAAAAACAACTGGACCAGGGGTTAAAAACAACCGGACCAGGGTTAAAAACAACTGGACCAGGGGGTTAAAAACAACTGGACCAGGGTTAAAAACAACTGGACCAGGGGTTAAAAACAACTGGACCAGGGGTTAAAAACAACCGGACCAGAGGGTTAAAAACAACTGGACCAGGGGTTAAAAACAACTGGACCAGGGGTTAAAAACAACTGGACCAGGGGTTAAAAACAAACGGACCAGGGGTTAAAAACAACTGGACCAGGGATTAAAAACAACTGGACCAGAGGGTTAAAAACAACTGGACCAGGGGTTAAAAACAAACGGACCAGGGGTTAAAAACAACTGGACCAGGGGTTAAAAACAACTGGACCAGGGGTTAAAAACAACTGGACCAGGGGGTTAAAAACAACTGGACCAGGGGGTTAAAAACAACTGGACCAGGGGTTAAAAACAACTGGACCAGAGGGTTAAAAACAAACGGACCAGAGGGTTAAAAACAACTGGACCAGGGGTTAAAAACAACTGGACCAGGGGTTAAAAACAACTGGACCAGGGGTTAAAAACAAACGGACCAGGGGTTAAAAACAACTGGACCAGGGATTAAAAACAACTGGACCAGAGGGTTAAAAACAACTGGACCAGGGGTTAAAAACAAACGGACCAGGGGTTAAAAACAACTGGACCAGGGGTTAAAAACAACTGGACCAGGGGTTAAAAACAACTGGACCAGGGGGTTAAAGAGGTTCCTCAGGAGACACACGAGGAGTTACTATAGAGACAAAGACTGAGGACAAACCTGGAGGACACCAGACTCTTTAGTGTCCTATCAGTGGAAGGATACGAGTGTCCCTTACGAGGACGTCCCTGGTATCTTTGTGGAAGACCATCTGGTAGAAGACGTAGATGATCTGACACACAAACTCGTCGTCCTCCTGCTGGACTGAGAGACAAACAGGACAGAAGAGTAAAGTAAAGTACAAGTACCTCAAAATTGTTTGACTAAAAGACACAAAATGACAAAAAAAACACAAAATGACTTAAAAAAGACATAATATGACCAAAAAAAGACATAAAATGTAAAAAAAAAGACGCAAAATGACAAAAAAAGATGTAAAATGATTAAAAAAAAGATGTTAAATGATTGTTCTTAAGGACATTACTTGAGTAAATGTACTTAGTTACTTTCCACCACTGTAATTATGTGTATTAATTCCATAAAGTTATGGCTAAAAAGGTATGTAGATTGTGAGGTCACAGTGAACTTGAACTTTGACCTTTCACCACCAAAATCTGACCAGTTCCTCCTCGAGTCATGGTGGAAGCTTGAGTCAAATTTGAAGGAATTCCCTCCAGGCGTTCCTGAGATATTGTTCACAACGTACAGACGACGGCGGTCACAAGGTACCGGGGTCTTAAAAACACTGCTGACCCTGAAACATCAGAGTTTCTGAGTTTTAAATGTGTCTGTGGGGACGTTTGTTACCGTTGAGCAGCTCGATGAGAGCCGGGATGATGCCCGACTTGGCCAACATGGCAGCACAAGAGTCGTCCATGGACACGGTGCCGATCAGGATCACCACCTCCAGGACCAGGTCTTCCTCCGCAGAACCTGAGAACCAGCAGGACAGACACAATTAAAACTCTCTCTGCTGAGGAAATGAGCGGAAATCGTAAAATTGAATTCTTCAAACTTTTCTGCTTTTTCTCCATTATTGACCATCATACGATGCAAAATAAATAACCTGAATAAATTCCACTGAGCTTTAAATTCTGCTGAAATAAAGCGTGAGGTCAGGAGGTCAGAGGTCATCAGAGCACAAGATAAAACCCAGACTCTAACAGACTCTAACAGACTCTAACCAGGGTCCTCCGTCCTCAGATCAGCCTGAGAGGAGACACTTCACTGATACTGTGATGGTGACGGGGAGGTCAACAGGGGCAGGGAGAGACCTGGACCTGCTCTCTGGACCTGGTCTCTGGACCTGGACCTGGTCTCTAGATCTGGACCTGGTCTCTGGACCTGGTCTCTGAACCTGGACCTGGTCTCTAGATCTGGACCTGCTCTCTGGACCTGCTCTCTGGACCTGCTCTCTGGACCTGCTCTCTGGACCTGGACCTGGTCTCTGGACCTGGTCTCTGAACCTGGACCTGCTCTCTGGACCTGGACCTGCTCTCTGGACCTGGTCTCTGAACCTGGACCTGGTCTCTAGATCTGGACCTGCTCTCTGGACCTGCTCTCTGGACCTGGACCTGCTCTCTGGACCTGGTCTCTGAACCTGGACCTGGTCTCTGGTCTCTGGACCTGGTCTCTGGACCTGGACTTGGACCTGGTCTCTAGATCTGGACCTGCTCTCTGAACCTGGTCTCTGGACCTGGACCTGATCTCTGGACCTGGTCTCTGAACCTGGACCTGGTCTCTGGACCTGGTCTCTGGTCTCTGGACCTGGTCTCTGGACCTGGACTTGGACCTGGTCTCTAGATCTGGACCTGCTCTCTGAACCTGGTCTCTGGACCTGGACCTGGACCTGATCTCTGGACCTGGTCTCTGGACCTGGACCTGGTCTCTGGACCTGGACCTGGTCTCTGGACCTGGTCTCTGCACCTAGACCTGGTCTCTGGGTCTGAGGAGGACTTTGTGTGCATGCAGCAGAGGTTAAAGTAACTCAACAGATCATTTATAATAATTTACAACCCCAGGAGCTGGAGGACTCGGAGGACTCGAGGACTCGGAGCTTCAGACTGACCTGGTTTGAGCCGGTCCTTCAGGTAGGGCACCAGCTGGTACTCGGTGAGGACCAGAGCCCAGTCCAGGTCTGGGATGGTCAGGTTGGCCAGCGTCCCCAGACACTCGATCACAAACTCCTCGGGCTCGTCCTCAGAGATCTGAGCCGCCAGGTCCCCCACGTGGTCCTGCAGCACGGATACAGGGTTATATACATCAGGCCAGGGTTATTAGAGGGAACCAAAAATAACTCAAACTGTATTTTGAAGTTACAAAACTACCTAAAAATAACTGAAATTAACATGAAAATGTCTTTTCCGTCTGTAAACTTTCTTCCTACAGGAACATCTTGGTGAACGTGTTTATTGAGCTGATTCAAGAAGAGTGTGTCCAAGTTATTTACTAAAATGTGGTTTTATTTTGCTTAGAACACTTGTAACTTAATCAACTAATAATAACTGTATGTACTTTATTTACTATGTACAGATGGAAAGAATTGCTTCATTGTATATTGGACACAATAAGAGATCAAGCCTGTAAAGGATAACCTTTCAAATTAAAAGAAATGTAATGAAAATAACCCAAAATAAGATTAATTTTAGAACACAGGATGAACTTCCCAATGTTTTGCCTTCACACACACACACACACACACACACACACACACACACACACACACACACACACAATTATAATATTGTGTATATATAATTATCTCCATCTATCATTACAGAATCATGGTTTTATACCATAATGGCAGTGAGATTAAAAAATGTGGTTTGAATGGAAGTCAATGAGGCATTTTTGGCCACAAAGGTCACCAGAGGGTTAATCTGTTACTACATAAAAAATACTAATGTAATCAAATCAATTTTGTTGCTAATCTTTGACATATCCAAGACTCTAACCACCACCAAAACCCCAGCTCCCTACTATTTATTTTATGGAAAATAATACATTTTTTGTGTTTGTTTTTTTTGTGGAAGAAATTATGGAATAATTTAAATATATAAACTGGCATATAAAGGGTTGAAATTCTGAAATGTATTAAATGTTTGGTAGTTTTGAACACGTCTGAAGTTGTTTAAGAGATTTTTGGAAAAAAAACCTGACAAAAATATTGATGTATGGTGATTTAATAGCAGTTGTTGTGTGTGTGGACGTTTTTGGAAAGTAAATCTGAGGAGGGCATAAAGGGTTATAATAGAAATATGATAATAAATCTGCAGAATCACTGACCAGGAAAAGGCTCTTTGTGGCTCCGCCGTGCTGAGAAAGGTTCCTGATCATCTTCATCACCAGGACGTCCTTCATCTTCACCGCTCGCTTCATCAGCATCTTCAGACCGTTACCTTAGAAACAGAAACATTTTAACATCAGCTTCAACACACTGCAGGGAGAATATAAGAGGTAATTATTATTAGGTGAATTTTTAGACTATTCTGAGAAGCCCGTTTCCTCTTTTCGGTAGCCCGTTTCCTCTTTTTCGGTAGCCCGTCTTCCTCTTTTTGGTAGCCCATTTCCTCCTTTCGGTGGCCCGTTTCCTCTTTTTGGTAGCCTGTTTTCCTCTTTTCGGTAGCCCGTTTCCTCTTTTCGGTAGCCTGTTTCCTCTTTTCGGTAGCCTGTCATCCTCTGTTTAATAGCCCGTCATCCTCTTTTTTGGTAGCCTGTCTTGCTCCTTTCGGTAGCCCGTTTCCTCTTTTCGGTAGCCTGTTTCCTCTTTTCTGTAGCCCGTCTTCCTCTTTTCAGTTCATTGTTTAAAAATTATTAGTATTTTTTCATAAAAATTAAAAAAATAAATATGTAAAATTAAATTTAAAAAAAATATTTTATATGTTAGTATTTGAATGTACATAAAAAAGTTTTAACATGCATTTTTTAAAAATAAAAAACGAGCTGCACTAAATATTAATTAAAATGGTTAGTAATGGAGTTATTAATAAAATATAAACAATGTTTATATAGGCTTATATTTACACTTTTGGATAATTAAACACACTGAGAAGCGAACATTAAAGGAGGGTTAAGAAACACCAAGCCAATATTCAGAGACAGTTTTTCATTATAAATCACCTGCAGTCTCTTTATTTAGAGGATAATATGTGGAGAAGACACAGAAAACAGGATGTTTCAGGACAAAGAGTGGAAAGAAAAACCATTGAAACAATGTGTTCACCAGCTTCAACCAACGAGCTGTTTCCTCTCTCACCTTCACAGAGCAACTTGGCGTTGCTCCTGTTGGCCGCCAGGTTGATGCAGAGCGAGATGAGCTCCACGTCCAGCTTCTCCTCGCCGCGCTCGCACAGCAGCCGCATCAGCTGTCAATCACACAGAGCCAACAGGAAGTCAGAGAGAAAACTCAAGACGGTGTTGTGAGGAGATGTTATAAAACAATGTATGCATTTAATCCAATAGAGTGTGTGATTAAAAAGGCAAACAGCATCTTGACTAAAGATAGTGGCGAGTCAAATCCCCAAGTTTTTGATAGAGGTGTCCCTCAAGGATCCATACTGGGTCCCCTGTTGTTTAATGTTTACAAAAAGATTTTGTTTCGAAGCACTGCGATATCATTATTTTGCTTATTTATTTCAAGCTTGTTCTAAACTTTAGGAGGAAAGAATATATTAATTTCAGGAGAGAACAAAGACTAGAGAATAACAGAATGTACATATATATATACATATATATATATATATATGTTTATATATATATTGGTGCGATTTGTTGCTCACAGTTTGTTTTTCCTAAACTAACAAGAACATATAACATTTTTTAACCTATTAAGACTTTGACTTTGCTTTAAACATTTTCCTCAAACATGCAAAATATATATTTTTAACATTAAATATAACATTAAACATCTGATATGACGTTTTCCTGCAGCAGTGACAGATCCTCCAGTGGAACCTGTAGATTATTTTTGCCACATCTGGTATTTTTGTGCAAATTGTTGCTCAGTTTGTTTACATGTAAACATCAGGTTATTTCAGGAAAAAAATGTATCACACTGATGATGTAGAGGTCTCAAAACTTGTTATCAAATATGATACACTTGGTTTCATAGGGTTAAAGAAAAGTGAGTTTGGGACGTGAGTAATGACACTTTTTTACCCTTCATCTCCAACACTCCTCCTCCTCCTCCTCTCTCTCCCTCCGTCAGTCCGTCTCTGCTGCTCTGATTTAACATTAAACAGGAAAGGCTTTCAGCTGGGGGAGGAGGAGGAGGAGGAGGTGCAGTTCTTCCCTGTGAGGAGTCAGGAGTCAGAGCGGGGCCGGGCCGGCCTGGGTCAGGTATCACATACCAGGGGCCCCGGACCCCAAATCAGCCCCGTCTAGACTCTCTGGCACCTGCCTCTGCTTATTTACCACAGACGGCCACCGGAGGCCCACCGGGGCCAACGCCACCGCCAACGCCACCGCCACAGCTCAGCAGCAACACCTCCACCTCCTCCTCCACCTCCACCTCCTCCACCTGAAGCAGTTTGTTTAGGACAGATGTTTCTGTAAACCTTCCATATTAATGTATTAACATGCATTCATCTACCTGCACTGCTGCTTTACTGTACATTCTTTACTGTATATGTCTGGAATGCCCTGTTATCCTGCTGCCCCCGCGACCCGGCCCCGGATCAGCGGAGGAAAATGGATGGATGGATATTCAATTCATACCTGCACTATATTTATACATTCATACTTTACTACTCTGCACTTCTGGTTAGATGCTAAACTGCATTTCGTTGTCCTAGTACTTAAATAAAGTACTACAATACAATACAGTTGAATCTAATCTGATCTAAAGATGGAGGATGGAGGGACACGGAGATGTCCTGTGGGACAAAAGTTGTCTGTGTTTGGTTAATTTCTTTTATTATTATTATCTGCCCTCATTTCCTCTGAAGTGACTCGAGTCACAAAGTCACACTGAGCTGGAGAAATTATAAAACGTTTACACCAGGGGTCTCAGACTCAAATTACCTGGGGGCCGCTGGAGGCAGTATCAAAATGACCAAAAAGACACAAAATGACCAAAAAAGACACAAAATGACTGAAAAAAACACTAAATTATGACAAAAAATGTACACCGAATTACCATTAAAGACACAGAATTATTAAAAAGACAAAATTACCAAAAAAAGACGCACAATTATAAAAAAAGACACAAAATCATTAAAAAAGACACACAATTATTAAAAAAAGACACAAAATTATTTAAAATAGACAAAATTAACACACAAAAAAGACACAGAATTACCATTAAAGACACAAAATTATTAAAAAAGGCAGAACACTGTTTTTCTGTTCTGTCACCTTCACTTCAGTACTTCAGGACATTTTACTCGTTCAGATTTACAGGTTTTCCTCTTCAGTAATTTACTTTATTAGACACAATAAGAGCTTATAAAACTGTAAAGAAACACCTTTCAAATGATAAGAAATTTAATGCAAATGACCCAAAATTAGATTCATTTCTGGACACAGAATGAACTCCCTGTTTGCCTTTAATAGAAAGATAAAAGATGAAATGATTCATCCATATTGTTTTCACACTGAAACAACAGAAAACAGTTTTTCTTTTCGTCACCTTTCCTTCAGTCCTTCAGGACCTTTTACTTACTTATTACTTTATTTATTACTTTATTATTACTTTATTACGACAGATTTCCAGGTTTCCCTGTAGGAACTCTCCGTGTTCACCAGCTGAGCAGAACTGGAGACTTTTATGATTCTCACTGTGATAAAATCAACATTATTACAGGTCGACCGCTGGAAAAACATTTAAAACTGCTGATTCTATTTTCTTGTTAAACAGTGAAACATCATGACGCTAAAAATAACTTATTTTCTTTAGAAGCTGGTCACAAAGTAGAAAAAAACCCCTCAGAGTCGACGAGACGCAGCAGAGAAACTTCTGATGTAAAATAACCAGAATCAGATATAAAATCATGTTTAATGTGTTAAACTGCAGATTTAAACTTTCTTCCTCTTCTTCGTCTTATTAACAGCTGTATAAAAAACTAGAAAATTTCCTCTGGGGAAATTTTGAAAGGGCCACGGGGGCTACTGCCGGTGTGTGTACACTATGATGAGATTCTTCAGAGATTTCAAACAATTAATACTTGTAATGTCAAAATACTATATAATATACAAGGAGCACACCTACAACAAACATTCCTCTTCAAGTATTTATTTATACAGCAACCTATGACCTTTAACCTCAAAATGTGTGTGTGTGTGTGTGTGAAACATTTGTATCTGGAGGAGTGTGCGCGCTTACGCGCGCATATGTGTGTGTGTGTGTGTGTGTGTGTGCGTGCGTGCGTGTATCTTTAACTGTTATTACATTAAATGACCAGTGTGTGTGTGCGTGTGTGTATCTGTAACTGTAATTACATCAAAACATCAAAGCGTTGGGTCGACCAATCAGAGCAGAGCAATCAACGGAATTAACAGCTGTGGAATCTTCTGGCACAGTGACAGCAGCCAGAGGTTGGCAGAGTGAAATTTCTGGCCTCGAACAGAAAGCATTTTTGGCAAAACCATAATACCTATCATTGATCCGACTTCACTTTGAGCGTCCTGAGTTCTTCCTGAACCTCTACATATGTTTTTTTTTAAGAAAAATGAAAAAATAGCTTTGTTAGAGCAATCTAAAAAAACAGTTAAATCTCACTTTTTCCGAAATCTTCCTGCGTTTTTAATATGGGACCCAATGAGGCTGTTGGTGGTTTTGGTGGCGCATCTTTGCGTCGTACGCCCAAACTATAACTCTGACAGCTTTACCAGAGGATTGTGAGTGAGAAGACAAATTTTCCTACATTTCTATGTATAAATTATTTCTGTAGAGTGGAATTTGCGGCCTGGAGCGCAGTTTACAAATTTATTTTTTGACAGTTTTACCTCTCCCTCTACACTCTGAGTGATGACATCACACACTCTGACACGAACATTCCGTGCAATACACACCCATTATAATCTCAGAATTTCTCCAAAAATGATCATGGTCATTGAACAGGGATTGATAAAAAACTATATGACCTCTCGAAACACGAATTAATACACCAATACACAAGACTTGTGTCTACTGTTTAAAGTTTAAATGGAGTCTCTAGGTGAAATTATGCCGGAGAAGTAGACGTCTGAAAATCTTCAATTAATGTCCTTTTTTGCTCATTTTCTTTCGGCTGTCCCATTCATTTCAATGCAAAATTTTGGGCAGTTTTTTGCGACTTACGTCGCGAAAAATTCGTATTCCGTAGAGAAAAGTAATAGCACACCGATCCCGATCAAACCGCACGTTTTGATATATAATTTGACTAGTAGCGGGACGAAATTGCGTCCGCAAGAGGAATAAGAAGAAATCCACAGTATAACAGTAGTGCTCGGTGCGATTGCCCCGAGGCCCTAAATATATATATATTTTTACAGTATTACAGTGCGTTCAGACCGGACGCGTAGCGAATATTCGCGTCGCGTTACTCGCGCGAATTGATACGCGCGAGAATTGAATTTAATTCGCGTCACTCGCGTGAGTAACGCGACGCGAATTTTCGCCCAAGAGACTATTTAGCGCCAAATAATTGCCTCCATTTCATTCTGTCATCAACCATGGCTGACATTACAAGCATAGCGTCCCTGTACCTGCTCTGCCGCCGTGTCTGGGTGAGTGACATCATCCGGAGGCGCACTCAGCACGGAGAGAGGACCGCAGAGTACTTCCACCTTTTTCCCTCCTGCCGACCCACTCCTCCTTCCTGCCTCTTTTCTCCTCTCTCTCATGTATGTATCTCGGACACTGTCGTCCATAATCTCAACGCTGATAGGCTGTCCCGACACAGTGTCACGCGAATATTTTGCCAAAGTTGAATTTATTGAACTCACGCGAATTCGCGTTGTTTCATTCGCGCCGCGAAATTCGCGTCAATCGCGGCATTCGTGTCGCGCGAAACCCGCGATTCGCGCTGCCGGCAAAAATTCGCGTCTATTCGCTTGTTTGCATTGACTTTGTATGTAATCTTGTCGCGCGAAATATTCGCTACGCGTCCGGTCTGAACGCACCGTTATGTAATCGCTTTTTGATCTTAAATGCTAAATTACTGCTTTATCTGTATTTTTAAAGAAATTATCTGTAAAATAACCTACAGTTGTTTACTGTTATTTAACGGGCAGTATTTGGCAACATTTTACTGTTTCATTATTTATTTACTTTTTTTACAGTGTGTTTTTTTCAGTTTGACACTTCATACTTTCATAATTATTCATTTTTTCACAATTTAACTTAATATAATGGGACATTATATATATATTTTTACAGTATTATTTAATCGCTTTATGATCTTTAATGTTAAATTTCAGTGAATTCTTTGAAAAAAATTCACATCAACTGTTGTGAAAAGTGGAATTTTTTTTTTAAAAAGAATAACAAAAACTGAAAAAAAATCACTTTCAGAAAAGCAGTTATTCTACAGATATAATAATAATAATAATAATAATAATAATAATAATAATACATTGAATTTATATAGGGATTTCTAAACACTCAAAGATGCTGATATACATATATATATTTTAAACATGTTTACTGTAAATGATCTGTATTTTCAAAGAAATTATCTGTAAAATAACTTACAGTTGTTTACTGTTATTTAACGGGCAATATTTGGCAACTTTTTACTGTTTTGATTTTTTTTTTTTTTTTAACAGTTTTTTTTTTTTCAGCTTGACACTAAAATACAAAGACCAGAATTTCATAGCTTTTCATTTTTTTCACGATTTAACTAAATATAATGGGACATTATAGATTTAAAAAAAAAAAAAATTATTTAATCACTTTATGATCTTTAATGTTAAATTACAGAGAATTCTTTAAAATAAATCCCCAAAAATGTACATATTATTGCTGAATGTAAAATAAAGGCATTCAGTCACATTTTAAATTAAAAAAAAAAAAGAAAAAAAAACTGAAATAAAAACAAACTGTAAAATGTCACTTTCAGTCATATTAAGAGAAAAAAAGTTATTCTTCAGATATATATATATATTTCAAAAACATATTTACTGTATTTTATCTGTATTTTTAAAGAAATTGTCTGTAAAATAACTTGGCAGACAGCAGCAAAAAAACAAAGAACTGTGTATGTTTTCCAAAAGTATTTTTCAGTTTGACACTAAATCAAAAGGCCCAATATTCATAATAATTCAATATATTTGTGATGATAACTGGAGCTCAGTGTGGAGAAACGGAGGTAAAGAGGTGAAGGAGAGCGATCGGCCTCGGGGCGAGGTCAGAGGTCAGAGGTCACATCCTGGTCACCCTGCTGGTCGACTCTGTTCTACCACCAAGAGATCAGAACATACAGAGCTCTCTCTCTCTCTACGGACACATCTGGACACATCTGGTGGACATTTACACCCAATCAACAAACAAACACATTCAGATAATCAGCGACAACAACGAGACCAGAGACTACCAGACTGACTGACTGACGGGTTGACTCGGTCAGGAGGAGGAGAGACTGGAGGAACTAGAGGAACTAGAGGAACTAGAGAGGAACTAGAAGAACTAGAGGAACTAGAGCAGGGGTGTCAAACTCAAATACACAGTGGGCCAAAATGTAAAACTTGGACAAAGTCGCAGGCCAACATTGATATTTATTGAAAAATGGTCCATTTAAAAAAAAAAAAATGGACCTAAACAAGTTCAAACGAAATGGAACAAGCAAAGCTTGATATAACTTAATAGTGTGTCAAGTGAGTTGAGATCTCTACTGGCCACACACACAGCTAAGTGGTATGAGACTGGAAATCAGGGACTTTCCAGCAGAGTAACAACAGTTGGTGACAGTTGGGCGCTTTCCTAATAAATAATGTGAGGCACGAATGGCACTGTAATGATTGATGTTGATCTAGTATGATTTAGTATGATTATTGTGAAAAAGATGCTAATGAAACGTTGATGATGATTGTATGTAAAATGATGAGTGTAAAATGTTGATGAGATTTGATGGAAAAACTGTGTAATGAATGCAGTAAGGTCAGTATCAGAACGTGTGGTAACCGGATTGATAGTTAGAGATTTTGTAATAAGGTGATTGAGACAGGGCGAAGCTAGTAAACAAAGGGGAACTCCAAAGAGGAAGGATCGGGCCGAGACATGGTGTACGTGCGGAACGTGTTGGGCCGAAGGAGACAGGTGAAGAAGAGGTGAGAGGGACGGTCCGAGAGATCGTGCCATGGCAACAGTGGAAACCAGAAGAGAGATGTAACCAATGAGAGGACTGGTGAGGAGTCGCAAGGAGGAAATACTCTGAAAGAATGAGCAGCAGAGGATAAAAGCTGTAACACAAGAAATAATCTTTGTCATCCTTCTCGGGGAGCTGCAAGACTCTTCAACCGACTCTCAAGAGCTGAGGACGACGCCTGATCGACCACATCGGGGGAAAAAGACTCCAGTTCTACAATCAAGAAGAAGACAGAGTGAGGACGCCCACATCAAGAAAGAAGATTCCAATCTGACCGGTGAAGACGAGAGACGAGTGAGAAGGAGGGTGACCATTCCAACGCCAGTCGATGATCGATTAAAGAAGTCTTCTTTCCAAGTCCACACTGAAGCCAGGACCCAGGGACCAGTCCAGGATCGCTCCAACTCTGACCAGAGGGGAGAGTCAGAGCTGAGGCCTGAAGCCGGGCATTGCAGAAGAGTTTCTTGGCAAGACAACTCTCACGTCTCCTTCTCCAAAACCTTCAAGTTTAATACCCAGCTACAGCTTCATTCAACACAGGCAGTTAGGATATCATGGTAAGACATTCAGTAGATTATAATCATTTTATTATTGAGATTTTTGAATATTTTAAGTAATCACTTTGAAATCAATTTTTGCTGTAAGCTTGCACCTTGCTATACTATCAATACATTTTCAATTGCATTTAAAGTGAAGTAGTGGACCTTAGATTTTATTTTTTATTTTTAATCTTTTGGTATTAAAAGGTGGTTAGGTGTAATAACTAAGTTTTATTGGTTACCCTAGCCAAATAAATTTTAACTATCCTTGAGGCTTATTTTCACAGCCACTAAAATTAACCTAGCAAATTCCAAGTGCACAGATCGATAAGAGGAGAGCTGCCATTAACCGGGCGTGGCCAGTGTGGTATCTGTATTCCAGGGTTACTCAACAGGTGCCTCTCTGGAGGAAGCAGGATAGGTGTCCGGACCAAGGCAGTCAGAAGCTAGGCGTGTCTCCTCACCACCAGCTTAAATTATAGGTTCCCAAAATACCTGCTGAGATAATATTCTCAGGAAAAAGGAATCTGACCTCTTGGTAGGAAGCTGGTCCAGAAGTCCCTACACAAGGGCAATCTCTGGGATCAAACAATTGCAAACATGCAAAATCGAATATCAAATAAAACAAACAAACACATCAATGGCATTCATTTCTTTCTGGTCAGCATTAGAGGGTAAAACCTGCAGAGCTCTGCTGTTAGACACAGTCTCACCACAATACTTCTCCTTTCTTAGAAAACATGAATGATGAAATTAGCGCCAAGATAGAATGAGGAACCAAGAAACAATCTTCACACATTAAACTTCCTCTATTGATGACCAAGACGTCATCTACTGTTAACATTAAACTGTGTTCATTTTAAGAAGCAGCTGGTCAGAGACTTTGACAGTTGAGAGCGAGACACCAAGAGAGAAGCACGATGGCTGAATTCAGATGGATTATAATGTCTTCATTTGTGATGCTGCTGTTCAGCTTTAGAGGTAAGAACACAAGTTTAGTTAGTAACGTGGTGAGTTTAATGAACTCTTGGAGCCAAAGATGAGACACAGTGCTGCTTCTGGTGCTTTAATGTCTAT
The DNA here is from genome assembly GCF_030273125.1 of Centropristis striata. Classification (NCBI taxonomy): domain Eukaryota; kingdom Metazoa; phylum Chordata; class Actinopteri; order Perciformes; family Serranidae; genus Centropristis; species Centropristis striata. Next base: position 1,727,191 of record NC_081525.1, on the reverse strand, counting down.
TTAATGTCTTTAATGTGTATGAATGGTGCTATACAACTAAATCTGCCTTGAAACCAAAGAAACACAAACTTATCTCAAACTATCATCACACTACTCATGAACATAACAGACAAATTGCTATTTTAGTTCATTTTTTATATTTCAACAACAGAAGCAGCTGGGCAATATTCCCATGTCACTGTGAGAGTTGGAGATGAAGCTACTTTGCCTTGTGACAATGTGGAACATGATCAGAAGAAGTGTGACAAAGTTACCTGGTTGTTCGCTGTTGATTCAAGGAAGACAGTCACACTGTTTGATGGTGGACAGATTCACAAAGACGCTGCAACTAAATCAGACAGACTGAGTGATACAGAACAATGTTCTCTGGTTATAAAGAATGTCACAGTGGAGGATGTTGGTCGTTATTACACCTGCAGAAAGAACGGATCAAGACGTGATTATGTTTACCTCTCTGTTGTCAGCAGTGAGTATTTAAGTCATAAAGTTTTACTGTCTTGTTTGAACAAAATACTGAAATATTACAATGATTCTGATTCCAGTGATGAAGTTAATTTTACTCTTGTTGTCTTTTTCTCACAATATCTCCATCTTCACCAGTCACTGAACAGAAGAACACTGATACAGTCAGCTTGTTGTGTTCTGTGACTGGTTGGTGGTGTCTCCACTCAGTGAAGTGGCTTCATGAGGGAAATGATGTCCCAGACACAGTGACACCACAGGATCGCTGTTCAGCCAGAGCGACATTTACAACATCTGACTTCAATCAGAAGTCAAAGAACGACTTGAAATGTGAAGTGACAGATAATAACGGTAGAAAGGTGCTTCTGTTCCCCTTCAGCCCTCCTCAGTCCTCAGGTGAGAAACCAGGTGAGAATATGATGAGCTGTTTAAACTCACTTCAAACTGATGTGGATGATTGTTGCATCTGTTGCTTATTGTTTTTGTATTCCATAAGGTGACGAGGCCGCAGCAACAACAACAACAACAACAACTAAACAAACAATGAAAGCATCAACTCCAACACCACCACCAACCACCCGTCAATCATCATCGACAAGAAATACATCTGTGACAATGAGTGAAAGAGAAGAGACAAACAACAACGATGGAAGAAAACAACAACAAGGTAGAGAGTGAACAGAACAGAATTATATGTTCATAGACTGTTCATATTTTTAAGAGCAAACTTAAGACTTATCTTTTAATTTGGCTTTTACTTGAACCCTTTTTAGAGATTTTTCTGCTCATCTTAATGTTATAACATCTTCTCTTTTATTTATTTATTTGCTACTATTTATTAGTGTATATATATATATATATATACACTATCAAAAAAATAAAAGTAAGATTTTTTTTAATCTTATTTTATTTTTTTCTTGCCTTACTTTATTTTTTATCTAATTAATTTCTAGTCTGCCTCCAGTGTTTCCTCTCTGCTCCATGTTGAGATGGAGCTTCCTCAGTTTGTGCTTTGTTTTTAACAGGATGGAGGGTGTTTGCTTGTTTCTGTGTTTTCTTATTTTTAATATTGATATTATTATTATTACTTTCTCCTTTTTTATGTAAAGCACTTTGTGTTGCATCTCTCTTGTATGGAAAGTGACATACAAATAAAGTCTGATTGATTAATTGATTGATTGATGTATTGAAAGAAAACACTTTTGTCACTTTCAGAGACACGGAGAGCACAAGAACACGCTAACAAATGTGTGATGATGATGAAACCTGCGACTATATTTAACATTTCTAACTTCTCTCTCCAGGCTGGTGGAGGATCATCTATGTGCTGCTGGGTTTAGCAGCTCTCATCATAACTGTTGTTGCAGTCAACATGTGGACAAGAACTAAAGGTGACAACGTTCACAGAAGACACTTTTAAAAACAGGAAGTTTGAATTCAACTGGATTTTTATGCTGGAAGCTAAAGTTGACTCTTTTATTTTGTCTTTTCAGGGAACAGAGCACAGATGGGAGAAAACAATGTGAGTTTAAACAACAAATTATGACTTTTTTCAGTGTAATATTTGTTTTTCATGCAGAATCTGAAGTGTGTTGTTTTTGTTTTTCACAGCAGCGTAATGATGAAGATGAAGATGAAGGTACGGTGCACTATGAAAACGTTGGAGAGCCTTCTGCCTCCATCAGACTCCACTGATCAACAACATCAACTCAGCACAGAGTCCACTGCTGGTAGATATCAGCTCAACATATGTAGAAAACAGAAATAATGAAATATTGTCTTTCTTGTTCCTCTGTATTAGTTTTTAACTTTGAGCCAGACAAAGAAACTCAGGTTCTGATCTGACATTAAGAGACGCCCCCTGTTGGTGAAACTTAGTTTACGTCATTGTTTAACTCTCAGCTACCCATAAATATTAAGTCAAGTCAAGTCAAAGTTTGATTATAGACATTTAAAAACAACCTCAGTTGACCAAAGTGCTGTACAGTTATTAAAATACAATAAAAATCATACACAAATATAGTTATAAATAAAAACAATGAAAACAATAAAATACTAACAACAGTAAAACAATAAAAATATTAATAAAAATTCAATCTAAAAACAGAGTTAGAGATAGAAAAGAAAAATAAAAGGGTAAAAAAGTTAAAGAAAGCAAAGGATTCTTGCCTCGCTGGGACTGAACGCCAAGGAGAATAAATAAAAGGCTTTTAATAATGTTTTAAAGTGCTCAACAGACTGGTTGACACAGAGATTCAAGGCTACCAATGGAGCTGTCATAGCCATCTAAAAGATTTTGTTGGCCAAATAAAATGATCTCAGTCTTGTTTTTATTAATTGAGAGGAAGTTTGCTTCCATCCATGACTGGGTGTCTTTCAGGCAGTCTAATAAGACCTGCACATATATTAGTACATCGTCCGCATAGCAACGAAGTGAGACGTTATGCTTTTGAAATATGGATCCAAATGGCAACATGTAAATAGAAAAGAGGAGGGGGCCCAAAATAGAACCCTGAGGCACCCCACAGCTCAGGGGGGAAGGGTCTGAAACCAGACTGGAGCTTCTCAGAGACGCCATTAAGATCAATAAAAGACTGCAGCTGTTCATTGACCACCTTCTCCAAAACCTTAGAAAGAAAAGGAAGTTTAGAGATGGGCCTAAAATGAGATAAAACTGAGGGATCTAGATGATGTTTCTTGAGGAGGGGCTGGACCACAGCATGTTTAAAGGCAGCTGGGACACATCCAGACATCAGAGATGAATGAATCAGATCCGTAACACAAGGAGGGCCCAATAACATTAAAACATCCTTCAAGAGACGGGGAGGGATGCTGTCAAGAGGACAATAAGAAGGCCTGAGACGCTTAATACTTCTTGTCCTCACTGTATATATCTCATCTATAGTCTATACACAGTATTCATATCATGCAGTTTATTCTCTATAGCAGCTATTCTCAACCTTGGGGTCGGGACCCCAGTTGGGGTCGCGAGATGATTTCTGGGGGTCGCCAAATTATTTTGGAAGCCAGCTCTGTCTCCACTGTGTTAAAGTATTCATGTGTTTTAGTCTTTTTGTGTCTTTTTTGGTAATTTTGTCCTTTTTTTGGTAATTTTGTGTCTTTTTTGGTCAATTTGTGTCTTTTTTGTCATTTTGTGGTGAATTTGTGTCTTCTTTTGTCATTTTGTGTCTTTTTTGGTCAATTTGTGTCTTTTTTGTCATTTTGTGTCTTTTTTTAATCGTTTTGTGGTCAATTTGTGCCTTGATTGGTCATTTTTTGTATTTTTTTGTCTTTTTTTTGTCATTTTGTTTCTTTTTTTGGTCAATTTGTGTCTTTTTTTGTCATTTTGTGTTTTTTTTTATCACTTTGTGTCTTTTTTTAGTCATTTTTTGTCTTTTTTGGTAATTTTATGTTTTTTTTTTCATTTGCCTGTTTTTAGTCATTTTGTGTCTTTTTTGGTCAATTTGTGTCTTTTTGTGGTCATTTTGTTTCCTTTTTGGGTGATCTGAACTGTGCGTGTGAGATTGTGTTCAGTGAGCGGGGGTCGCGGACAACATGCATGTTAAATTGGGGGTCACGACTCAAAAAGGTTGAGAACTACTGCTCTATATAATGTGTCATTATGAGCATATCTTGTACTCATACCTGTTTGATATATTTTATACTTATACCTGTTCTGCCTGCTGTAACTGCTGCACATGTTCATGCTGTTTATATCTTGGTGTGTTCATATCCACCACCTGCTGTTATATAATACTATATGTACATTACTCTGCATGTTGCTAGTTGTTGCACTGAACAATAAAGTTGAATTGAACCAACAATCTGAAGTGGATTCCTGTTGCTTTTAGTCTCAGATTTACTGGTTCTCTTTAAAGCTGCAGCAGACTTACTTCATTATTTTAGGGAATTATTTTATATACATAATCATACTTCTTGTTAATATTGTTTATAGCCGATCAAGCATGAAGGTGAACATGTAAAGTGCTCTACATACAAACATTTTATGTTTCCAGAAAAACAGAAGGCTGTATCCTGATATCTATGTTCTATTTTTAATCTTCACCATCACACTAAATGCCTAACTGAACCCTAACCACCTCACCTAAACCTAATTATAACCTGCACCTTAAAACCAAGTCTGAACCCTCAAACAGGCCTCAGGAGAAAAAATGTCCTCGCTTTGTCCTTTAAAGCCCTGGTCCTCATATGACGGAAAGACCTGAATACACAAACACAAATGCGTTTACTTCTATCTTTGTGAGGACACTTCATGAACACAATGCATCTGTTGCCACGAACCAAAACACACACACAATAAAAATCATATGTCCCTTTATTTTATATGCGGCCTTCTTTAAATTTAAATTTAACAGTAATCTTTTTCCACAGGCTAAAAATAAATGTAAGAATAAAATAACAATAATAAACCAAATGACTAATAATAATATCCTTCAATGAATGTGCAACCATTCAAGCCTTGGACTAGCAAGAAAAAGTGCATAAAGACAACTTTAATTGTTGCTCAGTTTGCTCCACACTGATCTACTGTGTTCAAGCCAAAACACCAGCAGAGCATTCTGGGATTTGTAGTATTATTTGCGCTGTATAATACCGGCAGGCCAGCTCTGGTTGTCATTTGGTATTTCCTCGCGGGCCAAATATGATTATACTGCGGGCCAAATTTGGCCCGCGGGCCAGAGTTTGACACCTCTGAACTAGAGGAACTAGAGGAACTAGAGCCTGAGGGGAAAACGACCTCACTTCAGTTTATAATCTGTCTCTGCTGTTAGAGAAACATTAACTAAGTGTTCACTAAGAGGATAATATGAGGAGAAGACACAGAAACACTGAGATGTTTCAGGACAAAGACTGAGAGAAGATGTATGTATGTAAAGAAAAAACATTGAAATAATATGTCATCTAGGGCTGGGCGTTCTATATCGATGTAAAATATATACTGATACATTTTTGAATGTGATATGGAATTAGACCATATCACATATATCGATATAGTTCGAATTTTTGTTCTTTCTTTCTATATAAATGCTGCCCTTACTAGGGTTTGTCATATTTAGTCCTTTTGTTGCATTGCATTTATATAGCGCCAAAATAATTTGTATCTCTAAATGTCTTTTTTTTTTTTTCGGGAAAGTTTGTCATTAAATGAGACACTAAGTCATTATGTTGGAGAGTTTCTCAGTATTAAGCTACACCAAGTCAATATTTAGAGAAAGTTTTTCATTATAAATCACCTGCAGTGTCAACTAAATAAGGGCTACATTAAACGTTTATTCATTTATTTAAATAGAAAAATCACTATTGAAAAGTTTAAAAATAAAGGCTACATCACAAGAATAAGGACGTGTAACATCCCTCCTGCAGTAACCTCAGCTAGTGGTAACCTCACCTAGAGGTAACATCACCTAGTGGTAACCTCACCTAATGTTAACCTCACCTAGCGGTAACCTCACCTAGCGGTAACCTCACCTAGTGGTAACCTCACCTAATGTTAACCTCACCTAGCGGTAACCTCACCTAGCGGTAACCTCACCTAGTGGTAACCTCACCTAGCGGTAACCTCACCTAGCGGTAATCTCACCAAGCGGTAACCTCACCTAGTGGTAACCTCACCTAGCGGTAACCTCACCTAGCGGTAACCTCACCTAGTGGTAACCTCACCTAGTGGTAACCTCACCTAGTGGTAACCTCACCTAGCGGTAACCTCACCTAGAGGTAACCACACTTAGCGGTAACCTCACCTAGTGGTAACCTCACCTAGCGGTAACCTCACCTAGAGGTAACCACACTTAGCGGTAACCTCACCTAGAGGTAACCTCACCTAGAGGTAACCTCACCTAGCGGTAACCTCACCTCAACAACAGAAACACAGAGCTAATGGAAAAATGGCGAAGCGTCAGGGAGACTAAAATGCTGAATATCTCAAAAAGAAAAAGAGAGGGTACCATGAAAGACACATTGAGTTCAGGTTCATAGAAGGAACGGACAACGGGGCGGTCGCCAAAGTTTACAATGGTAAAAATGTGGGTCACTCAAGAAAAAGGTTGGGAACCGCTGAGTTAGAGGATAATATGTGGAGAAGACACAAAAACACAGCGATGTTTCAGGAAAAAGAAAGAATAAAAAGCAGAATCCTGTGGTGGTTCTGGTTCCAGATGTTCCTCCTTCTGGTTCTCCTGCATTAACTCCTGGCTGCTAGCTGCTGATGCTAGTGTGTGTGTGTGTGTGTGTGTGTGTGCTGGCGGCGTACATTAGCCAGCCTTACCTGCGGTATGCAGTCTGTGTCTGCAAACATGGACTTGAAGTTGTCGTCCATGCTGATGTGGTACAGGATGCACATGGCCAGCTGTCTCTGGGCCTCGTCAGCTGCAACACAAACACCAGAGAGAGAGTCGGACTGAATGAGCGGTTGTCTCGTAACCAGTGACCACATCTAGGAGACGCTGTGTGTTTTCTGAAAATATTAATGAGCTGAATGGTCTTTTTCTAACGGGGACTCCTGTCGGGGTCAGAAGCTGCAGCCTGCTGCACTCTGTCACTGTCTACAACCAGAAAAAACAATATTTTTAGAGGTTAAATGTGGAACTGTGGAAACTGTTCATGCTGCCTGAAGGGACAGTTATCCCACATCACAGAAAATATATAGTTCCTCTCTTATTCATAATTAGAATAATTCTTCATAATTATGTCATAGTCATAATTATGAGATAAAAAGTTTCAATTATGAGATAAAAAGTCGAAATTGTGAGTCAAAAAGTCATCATTATGAGGTAAAAAGTCTCAATTATGAGATAAAAAGTAGAAATTATGAGTTAAAAAGTCGTAATTATGAGGTAGAGATAAAAAGTCATAAATATGATATAAAGTCAAAATTATGAGATAAAAAGTCAAAATCATGAGATAAAAAGTCATAAATGATATAAAAAGTCATTAATATGAGATAAAAAGTCCAAATTATGAGATAAAAAGTAATTAATATGACATAAAAAGTCTAAATTATGAGATAAAAAGTCATAAATATGAGACAAAAAGTAAAAATTACGAGATAAAAAGTCGAAATTACGAGATAAAAAGTCATAATTATAAAATAAAAAGTAAAAATTACGAGATAAAAAGTTGAAATTATGAGATAAAAAGTCATAATTATGAGATTAAAAAGACAAAATTATGAGATAAAAAGTCAAAATGATCAAATGAAAAGTCATAATTATGAGATTAAAAAGTCGAAAATTATGAGATAAAAAGTCGAAATAATCAAATGAAAAGTCATTATTATGAGATAAAAAGTCATAATTATGAGATAAAAACTCATAATTATGAGATAAAAAGTCAAAATTATGAGATAAAAAGATAACACGGTTACATCAAAAATAACTTGCATCTCTAAAAAATAACTTTATATCTTTTGGGAAAGTTTGTCATTATTTAGAGAAAGTTTTTCATCATAAATCACCTGCAGTATCTTTATTTATTCCACATTGGTGTAAACATATTTCCATAAACAGATTCAGCTCGAGCTAAGAAAGAAAAGGTTTCCTTTCTGTGTTGAACCGTTTTAATATTTATCTAATAAAAAGAGTCTCTGCAGCTCTGAGAGCTTCTGGAGGCAGAACCAAAACTTTCTGCATGAATAGATACAGAAATTAGATGAAATAATAATATTTAAATAAGATAAATAAGATCCTTTAAGTCATTATAAAAAGGAGCCATTGAATATGATATTATGAATATATTATATTGAATTGATAATGTGTCACAATCTCAAAATAATGATTTCATATTTCCAAAAAATAAGAAAATGTCTCAAAAAAAAAGACTTTCTCCTCTTGAAATAAACTAGTATCTCAAAAAACAACATGAAAAGTTCTCCAAAAAATAAAAATTACGAGATAAAAAGTCGAAATTACGAGATAAAAAGTCATAATTTATGAGATAAAAAGTGAAAATTATGACATAAAAAGTCATAATTTATGAGATAAAAAGTGAAAATTATGACATAAAAAGTCTATATTATGAGATAAAAAGTCATAATTATAAAATAAAAAGTCATACTTATGAGATTAAAAAGTCAAAATTATGAGATAAAAAGTCAAAATGATAAAATGAAAAGTCATAATTATGAGATTAAAAAGTCAAAAATTATGAGATAAAAAGTCGAAATTATCAAATGAAAAGTCATGATTATGAGATAAAAAGTCATAATTATGAGATAAAAACTCATAATTATGAGATAAAAAGATAACACGTTACATCAAAAATAACTTGCATCTCTAAAAAATAACTTTATATCTTTTGGGAAAGTTTGTCATTATTTAGAGAAAGTTTTTCATCATAAATCACCTGCAGTATCTTTATTTATTACTACACATTGGTGTAAACATATTTCCATAAACAGATTCAGCTGGAGCTAAGAAAGAAAAGGTTTCCTTTCTGTGTTGAACCGTTTTAATATTTATCCAATAAAAAGAGTCTCTGCAGCTCTGAGAGCTTCTGGAGGCCGAACTAAAACTTTCAACTTTCTGCATGAATAGATACAGAAATTAAATGAAATAATAATATTAAAATAAGATAAATATGATCCTTTAAGTCATAATTATGGGATTAAAAATTGAAATTATGAGATAAAAAGTCAAAATTATGAGAAAATAAGTCATAATTATGAGGTAAAGTGTAAATTTTGAGATAAAATGTCATAATTATGAGATAAAAAGTCTAAATTATGAAATAAATTGTCACAGATATGAGACACAAAGTCATAATAAATATAAGATAAAAAGTCTAAATTCTCAGATAAAAAGTCAGATCTGAGAATAAAAAATGGCATAAATATGAATATGAATAATAAATTATAAATGTGAGATAAAAAAGTCCAAATTATGAGATAAAAAGGCATAATTATGAGATAAAAAGTAAAAATTATGTGAGAAAAAGTCATACTTATGAGAGAAAAAGTCATAAATATGAGCAAAAAGTCACAATTATGAAATAAAAAGTCAAAATTATGAGAGAAAAAGTCATAAATATGAGAGAAAAAGTCATACATATGAAAGAAAAAGTCATAAATATGAGAGAAAAAGTCAAAATTATGAAATAAAAAGTTGAAATTATGAGATAGATTCATAAAAATCAGGTAAAAAGATTATTTATCTCATAATTATGACGTTTTATCTCAAAATTATGACATAAAAAGTCATAATTATGACATAAAATGATAACACGTTACATCAGAAATAATTTGTACCTCTAAAAGACTTGCTTCTCTCAAAAAAGAACTTGTTAAAATAAATTGTTAATGAATTTGTCATTATTTTGAGGTCATTATGTTATCACCTGCAGTATCTTTATTTATTCTAAATTGGTGTAAACATATTTCCATAAACAGATTCAGCTGGAGCTGAGAAAGACAAAGTTTCCTTTCTGTGTTGAACCGTTTGAATATTAATCTAATAAAAAGCGTCTCTGCAGCTCTGAGAGCTTCTGGAGGCAGAACTAAAACTTTCAACTTTCTGCATGAATAGATACAGAAATTAGATGAAATAATAATATTAAAATAAGATAAATATGATCCTTTAAGTCATAATTATGAGATTAAAAGTCAAAATTATGAGAAAATAAGTCATAATTATGAGGTAAAGTGTAAATTTTGAGATAAAAAGTCTAAATTATGAAATACATTGTTACAGATATGAGATACAAAGTCATAAATATGAGATAAAAAGTCTAAATTCTCAGATAAAAAGTCAGATCTGAGATTAAAAAAAGGCATAAATATGAATATGAATAATAAATTATGAGATAAAAAGGCATAATTATGAGATAAAAAGTAAAAATTATGTGAGAAAAAGTCATAATTATGAGAGAAAAAGTCATAAATATGAGTAAAAAGTCACAATTATGAAATAAAAAGTCAAAATTATGAGAGAAAAAGTCATAAATGTGAGATAAAAAGTCAAAATTATGAGATAAAAAGTCATAAATATGAGATAAAAAGAAATTATGAGATAGATTCATAATAAAGTAGGTAAAAAGATTATTTATCTCATAATTATGACATTTTATCTCATAATTATGACGTTTTATCTCAAAATTATGACATTAAAAGTCATAATTATGACATAAAATGATAACATGTTACATCAGAAATAATTTGTACCTCTAGAAGACTTGCTTCTCTCAAGAAATAACTTGTTAGAATAAATTGTTAATGAATTTGTCATTATTTTGAGGTCATTATGTTATCACCTGCAGTATCTTTATTTATTACTACACATTGGTGTAAACATATTTCCATAAACAGATTCAGCTGGAGCTGAGAAAGACAAAGTTTCCTTTCTGTGTTGAACCGTTTTAATATTAATCTAATAAAAAGAGTCTCTGCAGCTCTGAGAGCTTCTGGATAAAAAGTCTAAATCATGAAATAAATTGTGAAAGATATGAGATACAAAGTCATGAATATAAGATAAAAAGTCTAAATTCTAAGATAAAAAGTCTAATTATGAGAGAAAAAGTCATAAATATGAGAGAAAAAGTAATAAATGTGAGATAAAAAAGTCCAAATTATGAGATAAAAAGGCATAATTATGAGATAAAAAGTAAAAAATTATGTGAGAAAAAGTCATAATTATGAGAGAAAAAGTCATAAATATGAGCAAAAAGTCACAATTATGAAATAAAAAGTCAAAATTATGAGAGAAAAAGTCATAAATATGAGAGAAAAAGTTATACATATGAAAGAAAAAGTCATAAATATGAGATAAACAGATTCAGCTCGAGCTAAGAGATAAAAAGTTTCCTTTCTGTGTTGAACCGTTTTAATATTTATCTAATAAAAAGCGTCTCTGCAGCAGCTCTGAGAGGAGATAAAGACAGAACGGAGTGAGTGTTAGACTGTCAGAGAGCCCAGGACCTTTATGAGTTTGACCTTTGACCTGAGCTGGGGGGGCTGGAGGCCAGGGGGCGGAGCCAGGCCCGGCAGGATTAATAGAGTTCAGAGCAGAGTTTGACCCGGGAGCTTTTCATTAAGAGAAGTGTTAAGAGAGAGGCCGGTCACTGGACCAGAACCAGAACAGACAGACAGACAGACAGACCTCCTGCAGCGCCCAGTTAAACCAGTTAGAACCAGTTAAAACCAGCTCCCAGCGCGTCGGGTCAGCGGCCGTACAGGGAGCCTGATCACCGGATCAGATCCAGATGTGGAGGCTGAAGCCGAGGAATCGCAGAGAGACGATTCCAGCTTTAATTGGCAAAACAGGAGGAAGCATCAATTTTACTGCCTTTAATAAGTTAAAGCTACGCTGCTCTGGACCTGCAACATGTGCTGCTCATTAGGGAGCCTTTACCTACACACACACACACACACACACACACACACACACACACATTCTTGTACTTCTATCTTTGTGAGATCCCTCATTGTAACAGTAAATTCCCTTGCAAGGTTGAAAGTTTTAATTTTGTTGTGAATTTTTGTTTTCAAATTCAATTATTAGTTTTTAGAGTGAGTTTGCTAGTTTTAGTTTAGTTTTTTTTTTTTTTTTTTACCTTTATTTCCTTTGTCTGATCCATCTTCATTATGTATTAAAAAAGTTGACAAAGAAGAAAATGAAGGACATTTTCACTATAATTTTGTTAAAAAAACGCGTTCCGGACCTCACTATGTATGAATTACAAGAACACACACACACACACACACACACACACACACACACACACACACACACACACACACACACACACACACATTCTGGTACTTGTATCTTTTTGAGGTCCCTCATTGGAATAGTAAATTCCCTTGCAAGGTTAAAAGTTTTAATTTTCTTGTGAATTTTTTAGAGTGAGTTTGCTAGTTTTAGTTTAGTTTTTATTTTTTTTAAATGCTTTAGTTTTAGTTTAGTTTTTATTAGCTGTAGTGTTTTGTAATGGGGTATTTGTTTGGTGGGAGATTAAAAGAGGTCACAGTAAATGTTTCCTTTATTTCCTTTGTCTGATCCATCTTCATTATGTATGAAAAAAGTTGACAAAGAAGAAAACTAAGGACATTTTCACTATAATTTTAGTTAGTTTTGTAACCTCACAATACAGTTTCAGTTAGTCATCATTTCTTTTAAAACTCTCATTTTTTTTATTTCAGTTAACGAAAATGTTTTTTCAACTCTAGTTTTCGTTATTTTGTTTCCTTTTCGTTAACTGTAATAACCTTGTCCCCTAGCCCCTTACGTTAACCCTAACATGAACCTAACTGTAACCTTTAACCCTTAAAACAAAGTCTGAAATCTCAAAAAAGCCTTTAAAGAAGTGAGGACCGGCCGAAATGTCCTCACTTTGCAAAAATGTCCTCACTCTGTTGGTTAAAAAATGTGTCTTGGTCCTCACTATGTCAGAAGTACAAGAACACACACACACACACACACACACACGCCCTCAGTCTGCTGGTAGGAACATGGAGGATCTTTGTCTTTATGGGAGGAGAGAGACCCCATTAAATGTTCTAACAGTGGAGGGTGGGGGGGGGGGCTGTTAAGAATTAACTAGACTGTTCGGGGCAGTTAGTGGGCGAGCTAAACTCCAATTACACCCCCAGCCTGATTTAAAACCAACCAGCCTTCGTAAAAATGACACCCGCACGCATTAGGAGGCGTCTGGCCGCTCCGAGGACGGACGGAGGGACAGACGGACGCTGTTATTGTGTTTTCATGGTAAATAAGCAGCGCTGGGTTTGGTCCTCGGAGACGTCAAACACCACAGAAGAAGATAAACGGCCCTTAAACAGCCACTCAAGGCTGCTCGCTGCAGCACGGAGGACAGAGATTAATTCACATGTGGTTGTGTTTTTATTTTACTGATTTTGTTCCATTTGTTATAAAGTCTATGAAGGTGAAGTCTTAAAATGGTTTGTTTTATCTAATCTGACCAACAGACAAACACTGTAAAAAAGGTGTTTAGTCTAAAAACCAGATTTGTTCAACTTATTGACGAAATGTTTCTGTACTTGTGTTAAAACTAGTTTGTAAAAAAGGAATCTGTCGCTCAGAAAGGAGGAATCTTGTTGTTGCTGCAGAGTTGAGGTGAGTTAAGACACAAAATTATTTTAAAAAGACACAAAATTACCCAAAAGACACAGAATTACCAAAAAAAGACACAAAATGACCAAAAAAGACACAAAATTACTAAAAAAAAAGACACAAAATGACTGGAAAACCTCTAAATTACTTAAAAAGACACTAAATGACAAAAGACACAAAATGACCAAAACAATTCACAGAATTGCCAAAAAAGACATAAAATTATTTAAAAAAAGATACAAAATTACCAAAAAAGACACAACATTATTAAAAAAGACACAAAATTACCAAAAAAGACACAAAATTATTTTAAAAAACTTCGATGAAATCGATGAAATGTTTCTGTACTCAGGTTATAACTAGTTTGTAAAAAAGGAATCTGCAGCTGAGGAAGGTGGAATCTTGTTGTTGCTGCAGAGTTGAGGTGAGTTAAGAAACAAAATTATTTTAAAAAGACACAAAATTACCCAAAAGACACAAAATGACTGAAAAACCGCTAAATTACTTAAAAAAGACACAAAATGACAAAAGACACAAAATGACCCAAAAAATTCACAGAATTACCAAAAAAACCCACAAAATTATTTTTTTTAAAAAGACAGAAAATGACAAAAAGACCAAAAAAAGACACGGAATTTCCGAAAAAGACACAAACTTATTTTAAAAAGACCCAAAAGAAACAGCATTACCAAAAGAAGACACAAAATTATTAAAATAGACACAAAATTACCAAAAAAAGACACAAAATTACCAAAAATGACACCTTTTTTTTTTTTTTTTTTAAACTTATTGATGGAATGTTTCTGTACTCGGGATAAAAACAGAATCTGCAGCTGAGGGAGGAGGGGTCTTGTTGAGGTGGAGCTGGATGGATGATGAGTGGGAGGTGATGCTGACAAGTGGAGACTCTCTCTCACTTTCATCTTATCATCAGGGGTCACGACCCCGGGGGTCAGGAGGGGGGGGGTCTCCTCTTTAGAGATAAGAGCGAGTGGCCACGCAGAGCGAGTCGGTGGGAGAGAGGATGATTAATGAGACGTTACACACACACACACAAACACACAAACACAGCCAGCTCACCATGTCGGAGCTGTGAGCAGCCGTAATATTTCACTGTTCACTTATATTATGTGAGCGCCTCACTTCCTGTATGAGCGACCCCCACCGCCACTTCCCAAAAAACATCAACTCTCTGCAGACCCCTCCGCCTCTCCGGCCCGCTGCTGCAAAAACAACATTTGTGCAGAGGCTCCGGTGTGTTATTCTAACAAATATATTATATTAATTATGCATCGTTACCCGAGCCGCCCCATGAGGGGCTTCAAAAGGCTTCAGAAGGCTTCAGAGACGCTTCAGAGATGCTTCTGAGATGCTTCAGAGACGCTTCTGAGCGTCACACGACCTCGAAGATGAGACGACGCAGCGATCGCACCAAGCCGGCGAGCTTCAGGAGGTCACTGCTCTAACGGCCAGCAGCAGCCGGAGACAAGCTGCACCTGCACGCCTCACAAATAACAACCTGGAGCTGAAGCTGAAGGGCTCACACTCTGATTACCTGGGGCCGCTGGGGGCAGGATCAACATGACCAGAAAAAGACACAAAGTTACAAAAAAAAGACAGAAAAAGACCAAAAAAAAACACAAAATGGCCCCAAAAAATTCACAGAATTACCAAAAGACACAATTTTTTTTTTTTAAAGACACAAATGACCCAAAAAGACACAAAATGACCAAAAAAAGACACTAAAACACAGAAAAAAAACGCTAAATTACTTAAAAAGAAAAAAGAAAAAATGACCCAAAAAATTCACAGAATTACCAAAAAAGACACAAAATTATTTTTAAAAAAGACACAAAATGACCCAAAAAGACACAAAATGACCAAAAAAATCCACATAATTACCAAGAAAGACACAAAATTATTTTAAAAAAAAAGACACAAAAAGACCAAAAAAATCCACATAATTAGCAAGAAAGACACAAAATTATTTTTTTTAAAAAGACACAAAAAGACCAAAAAAATACACAAAAAGACACAAAATTATTAAAATAGACAAAATTACCAAAAAAGACACTAAATTAGTTTTTAAAAAAGACACAAAACGACAAAAAAGACACAAAATTACCCAAAAAGACACAAAATGACAGAAAAAAACTAAATTACTTAAAAAAGACACAAAAAGACCAAAAAAGATACAAAAATACCAAAAAAGACACAAATTATTAATTTTTAAAAAGACACAAAATGACAGAAAAAAACCCAAAATTACTTATAAAGAAACAAAATGACCAAAAAAGACACAGTTGTTAAAAAAGACACACAATTATTAAAAAAAGACACAAAATTACCAAAAAGGTAAATAAAGGGACCTTCCACACACAACACAGTAAAGTGCCATTCATATAAAACTCACATTAAACTTTCAAATCAAGGTGGGGGCCACAAAATATCATCACAAGGGCCACAATTGGCCCGCGGGCCGCCAGTTTGAGCCCCCTGACCTAAAGGAACTCTGCTGCTGGATGACACGTGTCTGTTTCCGAGGTAACGGTTCCCTCGCTGCCGAGGCGACTACAGCAGCTCATAAACACATAACGGAGCAGCACAAACACAGTAAAACGAAGGCTCACCCAGCAGAGAAGAGACTTTAGGGACGAGCTCGGCCTGAACCATCTGGCAGCGCAGCGACGTGTCGAAGGAAAGGTTCAGCAGCAGACGCAGGCTGGCGCTCAGAAGATCCTCGTGGTCACAAGGAACCAGACGGGACAGCTTCTCCACCGCACACGCCTCAGCCTGCAGGACAAACAAGACACAATAAGTTAACTCACTTCTGTAGTAATGCAAACTACTAGAAATCTCCTCACTGCAAAAAAGGTGTTTAAAAACCAGATAAAAACAGTAAATCTGAGGGAAATGATCTTGCTGCACGGACAGATAATTTACCTTGACAAGATTTCTTAAGTAAAGAATGTTAAATCTAGAAATAAGCATGTTAACAAACGCTTAAAATAAGATAATTTATCTAACACTGACACAAATAAGTGTCAGGTCACTCTGCTCGGGCCAGTTCATCGCTGCTGGCAGCTATAATTTTATCTCTTTTGTACATTTTTTGTCTTTTTTGGTCATTTTGTGACCAAAAGAAGATGTAAAAAGATACAAAGTGACCAAAAAAAAGACACGAAATGACCAACAAGACACAAAAAGTCAAAAAGGGACACAAAACAGATACAAAATGGCCAAAAAAAGACACAAAATGAACTAAAAATAGACACACAAAAAAGAAACAATTGTTATTTTTTGTGTTTTTTGTAAAAATTTTTTTTATTTTTTTGTGTTTTTTTTATATGTGTGTTCTGTGTGTTTTTATGTTTTTTTGTGTGATTTTTATGTGTGTTTTTTATGTGTGTTTTTTGTATTTTTTTTGTGGGCTTTTTTTTGTGTTTCAAAATGTTGATCCAGTGAGTCAAAATGACAAAATAATATTCAGAATGAAAAAAAAGAGTCAGAAACCAACAAAATAACCCCAAACTCCAAAGGGTTAAAGGTGGAGCAGGTTGAGTGGAGCTGCAGCCAGGTGGAGGTGTTGCCCTGCAGGCAGGTGGAGGTGTTGCCCTGCAGCCAGGTGGAGGTGTTGCCCTGCAGCCAGGTGGAGGTGTTGCGCTGCAGCCAGGTGGAGGTGTTGCGCTGCAGGCAGGTGGAGGTGTTGCGCTGCAGGCAGGTGGAGGTGTTGCACTGCAGGCAGGTGGAGGTGTTGAGCTGACGTCTTTTTTGTTTTTTTATCCATTTTTTATTTATGTAATTTTTTCAGTTTTTTTGTTATTTTTTTGTGTTTTTCGTAAAAAAAAATTGAACATTTTTTTGTGTTTTTTATGTGTGTTCTGTGTGGGTTTTTTTATTTTTATTTTTTTGTGTGGTTTTTGTGTTTTTTGTGGGGGGTTTTTTTGTGTTTCAAAATGTTGCCAGGTGGAGGTGTTGCGCTGCAGCCAGGTGGAGGTGTTGCGCTGCAGCCAGATGGAGGTGTTGCGCTGCAGCCAGGTGGAGGTGTTGCGCTGCAACCAGATGGAGGTGTTGCGCTGCAGCCAGATGGAGGTGTTGCGCTGCAGCCAGGTGGAGGTGTTGCGCTGCAACCAGATGGAGGTGTTGCGCTGCAGGCAGGCGGAGGTGTTGCGCTGACGTCTCAATTTTTATTTTTTTTAATTAATTTTTTAATTCACGTAATTTATTTTATATTTATTTTTATATTTAGTTATTTATTTGTGTTTTTCGTGTTTTTTGTAAAAATGTTTTTACTTTTTTTTGTGTTTTTTATGTGTGTTCTGTGTGGGAGATTTTTTGTAATTTTTTGTGGGGGTATTTTTGTGTTTCAGTAAATCAAGTAGCATATACAGGCAGAATTTAAAAAGAGAGTCAAAAACCAACAAAATAACCCCAAACTCCAATGGGTTTAAGGTGGAGCAGGCTGAGTGGAGCTGCAGGCAGGTGGAGGTGTTGCACTGCAGCCAGGTGGAGGTGTTGCGCTGCAGCCAGGTGGAGGTGTTGCGCTGCAGGCAGGCGGAGGTGTTGCGCTGCAGCCAGGTGGAGGTGTTGCGCTGCAGCCAGTTGGAGGTGTTGCCCTGCAGCCAGGTGGAGGTGTTGCGCTGCAGCCAGGTGGAGGTGTTGCGCTGCAGGCAGGTGGAGGTGTTGCGCTGCAGCCAGGTGGAGGTGTTGCACTGCAGCCAGGTGGAGGTGTTGAGCTGACGTCTTTTTTTGTTTTTTTTATCCTTTTTTTTATTAATGTAATTCTTTCAGTTGTTTTTGTTATTTTTTGTAAAAAATTTTTTTTAATTTTTTTGTGTTTTTTATGTGTGTGTTCTGTGTGGGTTTTTTTTGTAATTTTTTTGTGTGTTTTTGTGTGGTTTTTATGTGTTTTTTGTGGAGGGTTTTTTGTGTTTCAAAATGTTGCCAGGTGGAGGTGTTGCGCTGCAGGCAGGTGGAGGTGTTGCTCTGCAGCCAGGTGGAGGTGTTGCGCTGCAGCCAGGTGGAGGTGTTGCGCTGCAGCCAGGTGGAGGTGTTGCGCTGCAGCCAGGTGGAGGTGTTGCCCTGCAGCCAGGTGGAGGTGTTGCGCTGCAGCCAGGTGGAGGTGTTGTCCTGCAGACAGGTGGAGGTGTTGCACTGACGTCTCAACACAACAACCTCCAGCTTGTTGTTGGTCTTCAGAGGATCTCTGAGTGAGAAAGTGTCCTTCGCTGCCTGTTTCACCCGTCTGTCTCTGCTCCTGTGGTCTCCCAGCAGCAGATATCAGGGTGACGCAGCCTGCTCCCAGTTAGAGAACCAGTCGCTGCTACTGTGTGTGAAACCAGCTCCAGTCGCACCGTCGAGCTGCGTAATCAACTGCAGCCCGCGTCAATTACCGCCCACATTCCCCCTCCATTAGTGACAGCGGCGGCTAAATAAACTGATGTGGGAGTCTTATCTGATCTGGAGGAAGTCACAATAATGTTTGCAGAGTAAATAAAACCTGCTGACACACGGCGTCATTAAATGATCCGCCTTTTAATTCATCAATTAAACCTCCTCGTGCTCAAATTGGAAACCTGAGTGTTGAAACCTGTAACGGACACGTGCTCGAGTGGCTCCAAACCCCCCGAAGGGTTCTTTAATCTGAATCAAAGATACACTGAAGGGGGAAACAAGGAGATAAAACCAGTTCCTAACAGGGTCTGGCTTTGATAAAGACCCACAAACGGAGAGAGATTGGAACCAGGTGGAGCAGGATTAGGGCGAGCCGGAGCGGCGAGGTTTTCCTGAGCGAGCGCTGTGGGACACGTGGCCTTCAGAGCATTTATTCAATTGAAATCTGATAAGCGTGGTTTTCTGCAGCGGAGCGGCGATTTGTCAAAAATGACTTTTGGAGCGTTTTTACAGAACAAATAAAGAATGATTGTTTCCCCTAAAATTTCACTAATTGAGTTTAAATTTCTCAAAACAAGCTTGTTAAGCAGCTCATTCATTAGAGACGCAGACATTTACTGTATTAGTAGGAGAGAAAAAAACACAATGGATTTTAAACATTGAACAGTTTGGCTGAGCTGCTCCGACAAACACTTCATTAATGAAACAAAATTTGTTGATCCAGGAGTAGTTTTACTTATGACTTCGCTGCAGGATTATTTTCTTATTTTGCTTCACAAATCTGTGATTAATGTGATGTTTGTTTTTTCCCTGAATCACAGCAACATGAGATAAATCTTTGTGGGTCACAACTGTGCTGCAATTAAACTGTTTAAAACACAGAACCCGCAAAAAATAAAATATTTTCATGTAAACCAGGGGTCTCAAACTCAAATTACCTCGGGGCCGCTGGAGGCAGTATTAAAATGACCAAAAAAAGACACAAAATTACTGAAAAAGCACTAAATTACTTTAAAAAAGACAAAAAATGACAAAAAAAGACACAAAAATGACAAAAAAGATACATAGAATTACCAAAAAAAGACACAAAATTATTTAAAAAAAAGACACAAAATGACTGAAAAAGCACTAAATTACTTTAAAAAAAAGACACAAAATGACAAAAAAGACACAAAAATAATGATTGTTCCCCCTAAATTTCACTAATTGAGTTTAAATTTCTCAAAACAAGCTCGTTAAGCAGCTCATTCATTAGAGACGCAGACATTTACTGTATTAGGAGGAGAGAGAGAAACACAATGGATTTTAAACACTGAACAGTTTGGCTGAGCTGCTCAGACAAACACTTCATTAATGAAACAAAATGTGTTGATCCAGGAGTAGTTTCACTAATGACTTTGCTGCAGGATTATTTTCTTATTTTGCTGCACAAATCTGTGATTAATGTGATGTTTGTTGTTTCACTGAATCACAGCAACATGAGATTAATCTCTGTGGGTCTGAATTGTGCTGCAATTAAACTGTTTAAAACACAGAACCCACAAAAAATAAAATGTTATTTTCGTGTAAACAAATGCTTAACCTTCCTCTTGTGTCGGCACCGACCCGTTTTAGGTTTTAAATGCATTAAAGTACCACAAACTTTAGTTTATTGTATCGAGGCTTTCTGACTTTGTGACTTTATGTTTTCTTTGACTCTATTTAGTTGGTTTGATTTGCTTGATTGGTTGCTGTTTGTTTGCAAATCTACATTTTGTATTTGTATTTAAGTTCTATTTTTGAAAAAAAATTAAATATATACAGGTCAAAATTGACCCTAACACTGTAGATGTTAATAATATTAAAATATAAATGAAACAATTTTTGAGAGATGTCTTCTAATACCCCTCAGTGATAGTCAGGTAACATAACAACCTTTTATTTATTCATATAATTCTCTTGAGGTTCCTTTTTTTTACCATTTTTTAAAAATTGAATCAAGGGATATGCTGTCAAAAGAAAAGCCCACACCAAAAGTATTAAAACTAATCTTTTCATGGATAAGGAAGCCTAACAAGATCACCAAGAGGTAAGAAACAAACTGGATGATAAATAATGGTTTTGAGGGTATTTTATAAGTCATTTAATACAGGGATAGTAACAAAAAGAGAACATAAGAGGAAGGTTAAAGCAAAACAAGGGAGGAGCAACAGTGTGCACTCTTGTGTTTTCAAGCTTTTGGCAGATTTTAGAGGCATATTGGTGACACTCGAGAAAGTTACTGTGCTTTGAATGTTGGAGGAGAAAAGATGCAAACAACTACAATCTCTAATCTAATCGTTTCTTTTTAACTTTTAACTGTGTGCAAGGTTCATGAGCTTAATTACAATTTAAAGATGTGTTATATTAATATGTTTGGAGGACAAACAGATCTACAGCTGTGAAGATGTATGACGATTATGTAGTGAGGAAGCAAGGAAAAGGAAGGAGAGGAAAAGATAAATCAAAGTCGTGTTTTGGTTTAAAATAAACAGTAAATAGGTTTATTTTTAGTGTTTACGTGTCTCACCATGTCGTTCTTGTTCTCCAGGAAGATGGAGAGCTTCTTGAGGAAGGAGACGGCCACCAGCAGCAGCTCCTGGTCCTCCCGATCCAGGATCTTCACCAGCATGTGGACGATGTTCTTGTTCCTCATCTTCAGCTCTGTTCGAGTGTCTTCAGCCAGGTTCAGCAGCAGACACAGAGCCACTGCAGGGAGAACACCAGTTATTGATTCTGGTGCGTTCATTTAGCTGCAGCCCCGTTATATTCCCTCGCTGTTCTTTTGACTTCTTTCAGTCATTTCTGATTTAACTTTTCTTCTTGCCCAATAACTCTGGAAACTTTTGTCAGACAACTCTGTTTGATAAATCTGGAAACCTCTGTCCGATAAATTCTGTCTGATAAACTTTTGTCCAATAAACTCTGGAAACTTTTGTCCGATATCTCTGGAAAACTCTGTCCAATTACTATGGAAACCTCTGTCCGATAAACTCTGTCCGATAAATTATGGAAACCTTTGTCCAATAATTCTGAAAACTTTTGTCCAATAACTCTGGAAACCTTTGTCTGATAAACTTTTATCCGATAAACTTTTATCCAATAAACTCTATCCGATAAACTCTGGAAACTCTGTCCTATAACTCTGGAAACCTTTGTCTGATAAACTCTGGAAACCTTTGTCTGATAACTCTAGAAACCTTTGTCCTATAACTCTAGACACCTTTGTCCGATAACTCTAGAAACCTTTGTCCAATAACTCTAGAAAGCTTTGTCCAATAACTCTAGAAACCTTTGTCCAATAACTCTGGAAACCTTTGTCCGATAACTCTGGAAACCTTTGTCCGATAACTCTGGAAACCTTTGTCCTATAACTCTAGACACCTTTGTCCGATAACTCTAGAAACCTTTGTCCAATAACTCTAGAAAGCTTTGTCCAATAACTCTAGAAACCTTTGTCCAATAACTCTAGAAACCTTTGTCCAATAACTCTGGAAACCTTTGTCCAATAACTCTAGAAACCTTTGTCCAATAACTCTGGAAACCTTTGTCCAATAACTCTGGAAACCTTTGTCCAATAACTCTGGAAACCTTTGTCCAATAACTCTAGAAACCTTTGTCCAATAACTCTGGAAACCTTTGTCCAATAACTCTAGAAACCTTTGTCCAATAACTCTGGAAACCTTTGTCCAATAACTCTGGAAACCTTTGTCCAATAACTCTAGAAACCTTTGTCCAATAACTCTGGAAACCTTTGTCCAATAACTCTGGAAACCTTTGTTCGAAAACTCTGGAAACATTTGTCCAATAACTCTGGAAACCTTTGTCCAATAACTCTGGAAACCTTTGTCCAATAACTCTGGAATCCTTTGTCCAATAACTCTGGAAACCTTTTGTCCAATAACTCTGGAAACCTTTGTCCAATAACTCTGGAAAACTTTGTCTGATAACTCTAGAAACCTTTGTCCAATAACTCTAGAAACCTTTGTCCAATAATTCTGGAAACCTTTGTCCAACAACTCTGGAAACCTTTGTCTGATAAACTCTTTTCGATAAACCTTTGTCCAATAAACTCTGGAAACCTTTGTCCAATAACTCTAGAAAGCTTTGTCCAATAACTCTGGAAACCTTTGTCTAATAACTCTGGAAACCTTTGTCTGATAAACTCTGGACACTTTTGTCCAATAACTGTGGAAACCTTTGTCCAAGAAAATCTGTCCGATAAAACTTTGTCAGATAACTCTGGAAACCTTTGTCTGATAAACTCTTTTCGATAAACTTTTGTCCAATAAACTCTGGAAAAACTGTCCGATAAACTCTGTCACATAACTCTGGAAACTTTTGTCCGATAACTCTGAAAACTTTTGTGCGATAACTTGAGAACATTTGTGATCTGCTCTAAGACTTTAGATAGAGTTTATCTGTTAGTCAGTGGCAGCACAGAGGGGCTGCAGAGGTTAAACCAACAGACCTGGAGTCGCTGTGAGGCGACTGGTGTTTGCTCATAGCTCTTTATTCAACAGCAGTCTGAGAGCACGCCAAATTTAATTAACTCCGGAGTAAACTGCCAGCCTCGACTCACAAACAGAGAACACAGAGCCTCAGAGCTCTGCAGCAGCAGCAGGAAGGTGATGCAGCTTCTGCAGGTCAGACAACATCAGTAAAACGTTATAAAGAGTAAAAAGGTTCAAGAGTTACCTCTGAGGAGCTGCTCCTGCTTGGTCAGAAGGCTCTGGTACTTTCTGAAAGACTTCTCATGCTCTTTCTTCAGATTTTGGTTCTCAGAGAATTCTTCATGTGAAAACAGTCAAGGAACTCACATTTAGACAGAAAGCATCAAAGAGAGGGTCATCTTTTACTACAACATGAAAACTGTCGTCTGTCTTATTCAGGAAAAACCTCCTCTTCTTCTGTCCAATAACTCTGGAAACTTTTGTCCGATAACCCTGGAAAACTCTGCTCGATTAGTCTGGAAAACTCTGCCCGATAACTCTGGAAAACTCTGCCCGATAACTCTGGAAAACTCTGCCCAATAACTCTGGAAAACTCTACCCAATAACCCTGGAAAACTCTGTTCAATAACTCTGGAAAACTCTGCCCAATAACTCTGGAAAACTCTGTTCAATAACTCTGGAAAACTCTGCCCGATATCTCTGAAAAACTCTGCCCAATAACCCTGGAAAACTCTGCCCGATAACTCTGGACACTTTTGTCCCATAACACTGAAAAATTATGTCCAATACCTCTGGAAGCTTTTGTCCGATTACTCTGGCAAACTCTGTCCGATAACCCTGGAAAACTTTGTACGATAACTCTGGAAACCTCTGCCCGATAACTCTGGAAAATGCTGCCTGATAACTCTGGAAAACTATGCCCTATAACTCTGGAAAACTATGCCCGATAACTCTGGAAAACTTTGTCCGATAACTCTGGAAACCTCTGCCCGATATCCCTGGAAAACTCTGCCCGATAACCCTGGAAAACTATGCGCGGTAACCCTGGAAAACTATGCCCGATAACTCTGGAAAACTATGCCCGATAACCCTGGAAAACTATGCCCGATAACTCTGGAAAACTATGCCCGATAACCCTGGAAAACTCTGCCCGATAACCCTGGAAACCTCTGCCCGATAACTCTGGAAAATGCTGCCTGATAACTCTGGAAAACTATGCCCGATAACTCTGGAAAACTATGCCCGATAACTCTGGAAAACTTTGTCCGATAACTCTGGAAACCTCTGCCCGATATCCCTGGAAAACTCTGCCCGATAACCCTGGAAAACTATGCGCGGTAACCCTGGAAAACTATGCCCGATAACTCTGGAAAACTATGCCCGATAACCCTGGAAAACTATGCCCGATAACTCTGGAAAACTATGCCCGATAACCCTGGAAAACTCTGCCCGATAACCCTGGAAAACTCTGCCCGATAACTCAGAAAAACTCTGGACTCTTTTGTCCGATTACTCTGGAAACTTTTGCCTGATAACTCTGTAAAGAAGGGTTTTTAATTGGGACAGCTCCTGAAGGATATAGGCCTTCTTCTTCTTCTGCAGCTCTTCCTGCCAGAGGTCGTACCTCTTCAGCTCGTGCTCTATGATATTCATGCACAGGGCCCCAATCTTGAAATGTGTGACCAGGCCGTGGAACTGGGAGAAACTAGAGGAGAAAATTAAAGAGTGGAGAGAGAGAGAGAGAGGGAGAAAAAGACCTCCATTTATCCAAAAGAGTATTTTCAAAACTGAAAAATACACTTTTTTGGGGGGAATTGTGGGGATTCCAGCTGGGAGCTGTCATTAAAATGACCCAATCTGTCACCCCTGAAGTAGTTTACAAAGTAAACTGTCAAAGTCAAAACACACTCAGTCAAACAGTATGTCCTGGTCCGACTTATAATCAGTCCAAGTTGAACCGTTTCACAATCCAAACAGCATAACACGGAGGTGGACGCGGGCCAAGAGTGACGATCGGTTTTCAGACGAACACGTCCTCTCGCTGCCTAAATCAGCTCTGACAGACGTTTATGTATTATTGTAGCGAGGGCTAATTTTAGTGTTTCCTAACCCCGGGTGGAGAGGGAAACTTCAGAACGAGGGACGCTGCCAGAAGGTGGAGGACTACTGTAAGAGAGAAGAGAAGAGAAGGAGACCAGAGAAGACTAGATCCACCATCATGTGTTATGATTAATGTCATGTTTAACACTATGTGCTATATATATATGTGCTATATTTTTGTCATTTTGTGTCTTTTTTTGTCATTTTGTGTCTCTTTTTTGTCATTTTGTGTCTTTTTTTGTCATTTTGTGTCTTTTTTAGTAATTCTTTTTGTATCTTCTCATTTTGTGTCTTTTTTTGGTCATTTTATGTTTTTTTTTAGTAATTTTGTGTCTTTTTTTAAGTCACTGTGTGTCTTTCAGTAATTTTGTGTCTTTTTGTGTCTTTTTTGGTCATTTTGTGTCTTCTGTGGGGTTTTTTTTTGGTCATTCTGTCTTCTCATTTTGTGTCGTTTTTGGTCATTTTGTCTTTTTTAGTCATTTTGTGTCTTTTTTTTAAAAGTAATTGTGTGTCTTTTTTTTTTAGTAATTTTGTCTTTTTGTGTCTTTTTTGGTCATTTTGTGTCTTTTTTTGGTCATTTTGTGTCTTTTTTGGTCATTTTGTGTCTTTTTTTAGTCATTTTGTGTATTTTTTTGATCATTTTGTGTATTTTTTTGGTGATGATTTCAAAGTTCTGGAAAAGTCCCATGATGCATTGCGACACTCCCGCATGTATTCTGATGCATTTCATTGGCCAAGAGACCAAAAATAGGTGGAAAAAAAAATACTACAAAACCACGTATCCTCTTTCTCGGCTTTAATGGTAGAAATGCGATAATGCTTTCCCGCCTTAAATGGGTTAAACCTGAGGTCAATTAAACTTTGGAATAAAGAGGAAGTCTGATCCAGAACCTTGTGTGTGTGAGCTGCTGGTTCACCTGGAGAAGCAGAAGAAGACACAGATGATGGTGGTGGCGAGGTCCACGCTCTGCTTCCAGTCCTCCCTCAGGACTCTGGCCAGGGCCCCCAGCGCCGTCTCTACACACACACACACACACACACACACACACACACACACACACAGAAAAGGTAAGACAGGAGCGAAGGACTATTCTGGGTAAAACTGCCAAAAATTGCTTTAAAGTTTTTTAACTGGCCAGCCAAACGGGTTATAGGCAAGGTTATTATAGTTAACGAAAACTAACGAAATCACGAAAAATAGAGTTGAAAAAACGCTTTCATTAACTGTTCATTCATCTGTTTGAGTGTTGTTTATTATTACTGTCATTGTTGTTTTTATTATCATTCTTATTTGTAATAGTTTTATTGTTGTTAATTATTACTGCCATTGCTGTTTTTATTATGATTGTTTTATTTCTAATTGTTTATTGTAAGGCGAACTGGAGAGTCCTGAAAGGCGCCTATAAATAAAATGCATTATTATTATTATTATTATTATAATTATTATTATTATTACACTGTATCACAGTCAAAGTGAACTTACTGCATCTGCTTTGGTTTTGAGTTGGATTTTGCAGTTACTGCAATTTTTGCATCATTATTTGTCTGAAATAAAGCAAAATTGAAATCTAAAACTTTGTCACAAGATAAAACAGACATCATTTTTAGTTATAACTCAATTTCGACCACTAATGTAGCTCCTGCAGTGAGTTTTTTTAGGGCGTCTGAATCCAATCAGGGAGGAGCAGCTGGAGGCTGCTGAGGGGTCGGGGGGGGATGTGATGAGGTCTGAGGCTCCGGAGGATTCTGAGCTATGGGTGCTTCTCAACGTAGAGACGTGAAGGCGTCCCGGGGTCCGTCTCCTGTTTCCTGGCCGACCCCGGGGCCTCCGGGTTCACACGAAGCCTCTCGGCTCTTATCAGCCTCGGATCGGCTGATTCGTGGCGGCAGACGGAGAAACTTCGTGACAGAAACTAATGGAGCGGTGCCACGGCGGAGCGGCTCGGCGGCCTGATGGCTCCGTGCTGTTTGGGAGAAACAGTACGGTTGTCACGGGAGGGAGCGAAGAGAAGCCGAGCTGTGTTTTCTTTAGAAGGACGAGCTGATAAACGTCCACCCACTCCACAAATATTATATCAAAACAATAATCCACGTTCAGACGGAGGATTTGGACCATGGCTGAGGTTTCAACTTTTCAACTAAAGCAGGGGTCTCAAAGTCAAATTACCTGGGGGCCGCTGGAGGCAGGATCAAAACGACCAAAAAAAGACACAAAATGACTGAAGAAAGACACAAAATTACAAAAAGACACAAAATGACTGAAAAAAAGACAGAAAATTACTTAAAAAAGACAGAATTACCAAAAAAGACACAAAATTATTTATTTTTAAAAAGACACAAAACGACCAAAAAAAGACACAAAATGACTGAAGAAAGACACAAAATTACAAAAAGACACAAAATGACTGAAAAAAAGACAGAAAATTACTTAAAAAAGACACAAAATTACTTAAAAAAGACAGAATTACCAAAAAAGACACAAAATGATTTATTTTTAAAAAGACACAAAATGACCCAAAAAAATACACAAAATTATTTAAAAAAGACAAAAAAGACACAAAATGACCCAAAAAAATACACAAAATTATTTTAAAAAGACACAAAATTACCAAAAAAAAGACAAAAAAAGACAGAAAAAAAGACACAAAATTTCACACAAAACATACAAACACACATACATACAAAAATGGACTTACCAAAAAAAACCCCAAAATTATAAAAAGAAAAAATACTAAATTATTTTAAAAAAAGACACAAAATTACAAAAAAAAGCAGCAAGTTTGAGACCCATGAACTAAAGCGATCGGATCCACTTTGTCAAGGATGAGATCCATACATCCTCCCCGCTCTACTCCCAGCTGGACTTGTCGTTCTTTAAATCACGTTGCTGTCTGACTTCCTCCTTCGCTCCCGCCATAATTAGCGCGGCCACTAGAGGGCGCAATATCTATAAAAGTAACATGCTGCTTGCACGGACGACCAATGCACTCGATTTAAAGACGTCTGAGGAGTCAAGCAGAGGTGTGAATCAGCGCATCGGCCCCACGATCCTGTTTACCTGCATTTTGTGTCCACAAAATAAAATTAAATCAAGAATTGTTTTGTCCAATGAGAGAAAATTCTCAGTGTATTCATGTGACTTCAGTCTTTTTATTTCTCCACAATGAGAATCAAAGCCACAGACTGACCAACAAATAATCAGTCAAACTGAACTGATATAAAAAACGTTGGACGACAACAACTGCAGCATTCTCTCAAACTTTTAATCAAATTTTCACAAACTTTAAGTTCCACTGCTCTTACGTAGTTTTCACTGCGTAGTTTCCAAATTTATTGTTGGACAAATTTCTTCTCTCCCTCTGCACTCTAGAGATGATGTAATCCACTCTAGCCTCTCCATAAGGTTACATTGGGGGGATTTTTTGACGTGTTTTTGCCGAATAATTTGAAAACTGTTTGCTGAAACCCTTAGAAAAGTCATAGCACACTTGTCATGGCCGAGCTGGTCGATTTGATACCTTTTTAGTTTATGTGAGACCAAAACTCTGGGAGGAGTAGTCGACCGAAAAAAACACGGAAGAAACTGAAGAATAAATAGGAAGAAGCCCGGTGAATAGTGTGCTCTTTTAATCACAGCAAATAAAGATCATTTCATCATCTCCTCTCTGAAATGTTATAAATTAGAAACTCAACAGAAATATCACTAACTCCTTCTTTATTTTCAGATGGGCGTACCTGGAGTCTCTTTTAACCCATTTAGAAGTTTTTCTGTAAATTCAACAGAAGTGTCAACTCTTCCTACTAAATAATAGATTTTTCAGCCTCTGTAGCAGATAGAAATGAAATTCATAAAGTATTTGAGAGCTTATAGCTGTTATATCTGAGCTCCCTCCGCTATAGTCGTCTTCACCAGGATTTATAAGTTCTGGAAAAGTCCCACATGGATTCTCATTTTGTGTCTTTTTGTAGTCATTTTGTGTCTTTTTGTAGTCATTTTGTTTCTTTTTGTAGTCATTTTGTTTCTTTTTTTAAGTCATTTTGTGTCTTTTTTAGTCATTTTGTGTCTTTTTTTGGTCATTTTGTGTCTTTTTTGGTGATGATTTCAAAGTTCTGGAAAAGTCCCATGATGCATTGCGACACTCCCACATGTATTCTGATGCATTTATTGGCCAAGAGACCGAAAATAGGTGGAAAAAACTACAAAAACTACAAATACTACAAAACGACGTATCCTCTTTCCCGGTTTTAATGGTAGAAATGACTGGGATAAAGACACATGTTCCTTCTCCTCCAGCTGAATAAAGTGTTTGTTCGGTACCGTTCTGGATGAGCTCCTCCAGGTTGTCGGGGTTACGAGCCAGCTGGAAGATGAGCGTCGCTCCTCTGATCTTCTCCTGGACGTCCTCATAAAGCAGCTCCACGTACTCATCCACGCTGGTGATGCTCGCCTCCTCGTCCAGCTGAAGGAGGAGCACAGCAGGGTTCAATGTAGCTCAGTACATTTACTCAAGTATTTTGAGGTACTTGTACTTTACTTGAGTATTTCCATTTTATCTAACTTTATACTTTTTACTCCACTACATTTATCTGACAGCTTTAGTTACTTTTCAGGTCGAGATTTAACTTAAAAATCATGATAAATTTAAAGTTATTAAACAACTGTTTTTAAATTATACTTCATAACAGTTTATTAGGTAGTTAAAATGAGCCCCGTCTTTATGAAATTAAAATGCTGCTGCTCCATTCTGCTGAACGAGTACTTTTACTTTTGATACTTTAGGCAAGGCAGGTTTATCTGTATAGCTCCTTTCAACAACAGGGCAATTCAAAGTGATTTACACAAAACATTAAAAGCATTTAAAAGAGACATATGTAGACTAAAAACAAGCAGATAAAATATTTAGGAAAAATATTTAATGTGTGTGTCATCTGCGTAGCTATGGTAACATATTTTGTTTCTCTTCATGATCTGAGCCAGTGGGAGCATGTAGATGTTAAACAGAAGAGGCCCCAGAATAGAGCCTTGGGGAACTCCACATCTCACTTAAGTAAGATATCTGAATACTTCTTCCACCACTGGATTATAGTGAGGACTGTGAACAAACACACATTGTCTGTTTAAGGTTCATTTTGTACCTCCAGTCCTGCGTACGCTGTGAAGTCTCGAGGGGAGACGCGTCTCTTCTCCTGGTTGTCTGTCAAACACAACATCCAGCATCAGAAAAACAGATTACGTACACTTTAGAAACACTTTTTACTCTGACTACAGGAGCATGTCAATAAATTAGAATATGATAGAAAAGTTTATTTATGTCAGTAATTCAATAACACATTATATAGATCTATTACACACAGAATGAAACATTTCATGTCTTCATTTATTTAATTTCTTCTAATTTTAATGATTATGGTTTCTTACATTTAATGAAGACCTAAAATTCAGTGTCTCAAAAACATTGTAATATTACATAAGAGCAATTTTAAAAAGTCTGTTTAATATGTAAATGTTGGCCTCTGAACAGTTTGTCATCTATATGACTCAATACTTGAACTACTGGAGATGGACTTTTCATCATAATTTATTGAGATGATCCTGTAGATACTGTTGGTGTAAATCTGACCCTGAACTGAAGAGGAGACTCTGTTCATTCATCAACATCACTACAGAAAAAAAGACACTAATTGACCAAAAAAAGACACAAAATGACCCCAAAAAAAGACTATAAAAGAGGAAAAATGACAAAAAAGACACAAATTAACAATAAAAAGACACAAAATAACAAAAAATACACAAATTGACCACAAAAAGATAAAAAATGTCAAAAAAGACACAAAATGACCAAAATAGACAAAATTACAAAAGACACAAAATTACAAAAAAGATACAAAATAACCACAAATAGACAAAAAATGACAAAAAAAGACGCGAAATGACAAAAAAGACACAAATTAACGAGAAAAAAGACACAAAATTACAAAAAAAGTCACAAATTGACCACAAAAAGACGAAAAATGACAAAAAGACACAAAATGATGACAAAAAGACAAAAAGACACAAAATGACAAAAAGACACAAAATGATGACAAAAAGACACAAAATGATGACAAAAAGACAAAAAGACACAAAATGACAAAAAGACACAAAATGATGACAAAAAGACACAAAATGAAAAAAAGACACAAATTGACCATGAAAAGACGAAAAATGACAAAAAAAAAATACACAAATTGACTACAAACAGACACAAAATGACAAAAAAAATTCCTGAAGAATACTTGGTTGACTTGAACTAGTGAAATAGACTTTTCTTCATATTCTGATTTATTGAGATGCTCCTGTACATCAGTGTGTTGAGAGTGGTCAGTATGAACTCTTTGCTACCGTTGGTGTGTTTGCGGTTCTGCAGGTAGAAGAGCAGCTGCTCCACCTCCAGAAGTTTAGACGGGTGGATCAGTCGACATTCCTCCACCACCTTCCGGGCCAGAGACGACACGTCAGTCCGGGCCTTCAGGCTCTTCACACGGATACTGGACCGACACACAGATATAGATATAATATAGATGTATACGATTAAAGAAATGTTATGTAATTAATCATACATAAATAAATAGCTCCCACTGGGGATCAATGGAGTAGTAATATATCAATAAGACTTCATTGATCATTGCTGATGATGATATTTTGGAAATATAACTCTGAATGTGGAAAGAAATATAGAAATGTAACGTAAGTGGAGTAAAAACTACTGTAGTACCTCAAAGTGTAAATATTACTTTCCATCCCTGATACTTTAGAC
Source organism: Centropristis striata (assembly GCF_030273125.1). Classification (NCBI taxonomy): domain Eukaryota; kingdom Metazoa; phylum Chordata; class Actinopteri; order Perciformes; family Serranidae; genus Centropristis; species Centropristis striata. The sequence goes on along the minus strand of NC_081525.1, from coordinate 1,694,884 downwards.
TATTTACATCATTTTCCTTCTGAAAACACACAGATTTACAGGATTTTACCAGCAGAGTAAAATATTAAATTAAAGAAAGTTATTTGTAACAAACCCATCAAATCAGGATGCAGAAACAGACCGGTTTGTTTCGACAATATAATGTCTTCAGTGTATTTTTCTTGGTCTTAGAGTCATAACAGTGTCATTCTCCTCCTTCACATCACCAGATAGAGAATAACTCAGAGTATAATTCTCACATTTTCTGGCACTCTTTGCGCTCCCCGACCACCGGGTGTCCCAGCTCCCCCAGCACCGTGGCCTCCACCTCGTACTGGACCACCAGAGCTCTCTCAGTGGGGTGGACGTCCAGAGAGCAGCCCTTCACCCTCCTGACAGACACACAACCAGTGATAAACACAACAAACATTTAGTCCAACAGGGAACGGTGCTGGAAGAGAACTATGTGTTTATTCTGCTTGGAGTTGAATAAATGAGATTCAGCTCTTGTAAAAAAGGCACAAAACGTCTGTATAGATAGTAAAATGTAACTTTAACTAATCAGTAAAACAATAACTTTAATTTAATAGCCAGGAGTATTAATATTAATACGGGATTAGTATGGCAGCAGGACATGTTTATACAGGATTAAAGTGGCTTATTTGAATTTACATATATGTAAAATATGTAGAATACTTAAAAAAAAAAAAAAAAATAATAATAATAATAATATATATATATATATTTCTTTATTTACTGCCTGAAAACTTGTGAATTTCCTCCTGGAGATCAATCAAGTCTCACAGATATTATTTATTTATTTATGATTATATGTTATTTTATTACTCTGACTCTGTAAAGTTACTTAAGTTGAGAAATAAATGTAGTGAAGTTAAAATATTTGATAGGGTGATCTTACATTGTTTTGGTATTTCTTATTAAATATCAATGGCATAAAACCGGCTCAAAATAACAATAATATTATTCATATTACATATTTCTGGGACAATGTAGCTTTCAATGAAGATAGAAAGAAATATATATATATATTTTTATTTAAATATATTTCTTTATATTCTGCTTGAAAACTTGTGAATTTGATCCTGGGGATCAATAAAGTCTTCCTGATATTATTTATTTATTTATGAATATTTGTTGTATTACAACTCTTACGTACAAAAATGTTATTTTATTATTAAAATAATTCATTGTGACAGTCCTATTAATGTCTTTATTACTTTAATGTTGCAGCTGATATATTCTGGGTTTATCTATTTATAAATAAATATCTTATAATAATAATCTGAATCTGGAAAGTGAATACAGTTGTTGGGGTGTTTTTGCATTATTAAGGCATTACATTATCATTATGTCAGTGACATAAAACGGCCTTAAAATGACAATAATGTCGTTTATCTCAAATATTTCTGGGACCCTTTGATGTCCAACAGGCAACAAGTGGTTGTATGTTGCAGCTGATAAATTTAAATAGCTGATAAATTATTCATTCATTCATGTATTTATACAAAAAATAGAAATAAACCATAAGATGACGTCCTCAAATCTCTTGTTTTGTCCACAAACCAAAGAGATATTCAGTTTATTGTCATAAAGGAACAAAGAAACCAGAAATATTCACATTGAAGAAGCTGAAATCAGAGAATTTGGACTTATTGTCTTTTTAAAAAACTGCTCAAACCAATTATTGGATTATCAAAATAGTTGACGATTAATTTAATAATCGATTATTGTTCGATTAATCGAATAATTGTTGCAGCTCTAGAGTAAATATTAGACTTTTAGACTATTTACACCATTAAACTCCTGAAAATACACATGTTTACAGTATTTCAGCAGCAGAATAAACTAAAGAATTAAAGAAAATGATTAGTAATAGTAGCCATTAATTAACAAACCCCTAAACTGAGTCTGTTGGTTTGTTTTTTTATTGATTTTTCTACCATGACACACCCTAAACAGATAAATATATCTCTAATCAATATATCTGTATCATACATAATACTCTTAGCGACTATACACTGTTTATATTAACACAAATACACATTTAAATCTGAGTCACAGTCATTTCATGTTAATTAACTGTTATTATTACTGTGTGAGCATCCTGATGCTTCACTCATTTATAACGTTTAACGGTTAAAAACGGTTAAAACGGTTAAAATCAAACATGTAGCCGTTAGCAGCCGTTACCTCTTCAGATATGTCGGGTCTGCTGCCTGTAAACTGTCCATCTTTAGTTATTAAAGAGAGAAAAACACAGTAAATATTTTATTTTCGCCTCTAAATGAAGCTGAGGAGGCCGGATGTTATTGATCTCTGCAGCCTGTTGCCAGGCGGCGGCTCAGCCAATCAGCTGCCCGCCTGCAGCGCAGCTACAGCGGGGAACAAGGAGCAGTGCTGCCCCCTGGAGGCGCGGAGGACCAGCGGCCAGAGGGAGGTACTGCACAGTTGTACAAATAAAAAATAAAATGAAAATAAAATGAAAACTTGGCTTAGTTGAGATTTGTTTTTGTCCAAATTAAAAGTGATGATTAGGGGATTAAAAAAAGATAAAATTATGAGATTTAAAAGTCGAAATTATGTGATTAAAAAAAGGTCAAAATTCGGGGATAAAAAGTAATAATCATGAGATTAAAAAAAGCTAAAATTATGAGATTCAAAAATCGAAATTATTTGATAAAAAAAGGTCAAATTATGGGATAAAAAGTAATAATCATGAGATTAAAAAAAGTCAAAATTATGAGATAAAAAAAATCATAATTATGAGATAAATAGCCAAAATTATGAGATTTAAAATTCAAAATTATAAGATAAAAAAAAAAATCATAATTATGAGCTAAAAAGTCATAATCATGAGATGAAAAATAGTCAAAATTATGAGATAAAAAGTAATAATTATAAGATTAAAAAAATTGAAATTATTAGATTAAAAAGTCATAATTATGAGATGGAAAGTCATAAATTATTAAATTAGTTCGAAAAAAAAAATCGAATACATGAAAAGAGGATTCACTTGTTGGACTGAAGAGACTGAAGGAACTTGGCCAAAGTATAAATAGTGAGGAGAAAGTGAAACCAGGTTCAGGTTGTGTAACTTGCAGTGAAACAAACTCCGTTTTTATCTTATGTAACTCGTGTTGAGAGTTATTGAAGCTCCACCTCTGACCTCTGACCTCTGACCTCTGTTACTGCAACTACACCAACGTTCCTGTCTGAGAAACACAACGAGACGGAGCTGAAGAGTTTATATATTTAGAAACCAACATTTTACAAAGTGAGAGTGTGTGATTAATGCAATCTTTTTACTGTTTTTTGTGTGTTTTTGTAACTTCTTTGTGTGTTTTTATGTGTTATTATGTGTGTTTTCATGTGCTCATTATGTGTGTTTTTTGTAATTTTTTGAGTGTTTTTTTGTTTAAAAAGTATGTTTTTTTCTGTTTTTTGTAGTTTTGTGTGTATTTTTATGTGTTCTTTGTAAAAAAAATGTTTTGTGTGTTTTTGTTATTCTGTGTGTATTTCTTTGTGTGTTTTTTTTGTGTTTTTATGTGTCCAATATGTGTTGTTTGTAAAAAAATAAATAAAAAAAAAGTATGTTTTGTGTGTTATGTGTTTTGTGTGTGTGTGTGTGTGTGTGTGTGTGTGTGTGTGTGTGTGTGTGTGTGTGTGTGTGTGTGTGTGTGTGTGTGTTTGTGTTTTTTGTAATTTTTTTCGTTTTGGTGTGTTTTTTGTAATTTTGTGTGTTTTTGTGTGTGTGTGTTTTGGGTGTTTTATGTGTTATTATGTGTGTTTTTTGAAATGTCTGTGTTTTTTATGTGTTTTTGTGTTTTTTGTATTTTTTTTTTGTATTTTTTTTTGTTTTTGTGTGTTTTTTTGTCATTTTGTGTGTGTTTTGTGTGTTTTTGGTGTGTTTTATGTGTTATTATGTGTGTTTTTTGAAATGTCTGTTTTTTGTGTGTTCAAAATGTTGATCCAGTAAGTCAAAATGAAAAAAAAAAAAAAATCAGGTCATATAGGTGAGGTTGTGCTGAAAACAATGATAGCAACACGTCATGGTAAAGATATTTAACTGGTTTATAAACAGACAGAATGAAACAAAATAGCCCCGAACTCCAAAGGGTTAATGTTGAAGTATTATAATGTGAATTTAAACCTGATCAACATTAACTAAACAAGCATGTAGTTAATTAAAGTTACAGTGTCCAGTAGGTGAAGTGGATCCTGTAACAGAGTCTAAAGTCTCTGCTGCTGTCAGCAGCAGTGACAGCTGATGTCACCGCTCTAACTTTAGCTGCAGCCTGTGATGGATCCATCACCATATTATTTGTGTTCTGGTGTATAAATATCTGTGGTATTCCCTTCAGACGGACTGAGTGAAGGACGAGTCTCGTGTCTTCTGTCCAACGACACAAAACAGACTCATTAAACATGTCGACTGCAGAGAGAAGATTTAAATGTTGAGACAGGAATCTGAAGCACAAACAGCTTCAGAAAAACACAAACAGACACAGAAACGATCAAAACAGACTCAACCTGAGGTCAGAGACAAGGTGAAGACTTAAAAGGTTCACTTAGTGAAACATAAAGCTTCAACATTTATATTAAGAAATAAACAGTTTGGAAAGGTGAGAGTAATTAAGTAGTAATTATGCAATAAAAGTCTTTATTATGAGGTAAAAATTCATAATTATGCAATAAAAGTCATAATTGTGTGATTAAAAAGTCATAATTATGTGATTAAAAAGTCATAATTATGGGATAAAAAGGTCATAATTATGCAACAAAAGTCTTTATTATGAGATTTTAAAAAAGTCAGGACAGGAGAGGCTGGAGGCTGGTGGTCAATTTGTGTCTTTTTTGTAATTTTGTATCTTTTTTGGTTATTTTGTATCTTTTTTGATAATTGTCTAGGTTTTACGTCGTTTTTTGCTAATTATGTGTCTTTTTTTTACTCATTTTACGTTTTTATTTGGTCGTTTTGTGTCTTTCTTTGGCAATTTTACGTATTTTTTCGGGTCCTTTGTATCTTTTTTGGTGATGTTACGTCTTTATTTTTGGTAATTTTTTTTTGTTAGTTGTTTTTTTTACAACAATGGTTGACAAAACAATGTCAAACTGTTTTGTTCTTTTGAACATAAAGGACACTTACAGGCTCTTGAAAAAGTGTTCATGTATAAATTCTGTTTTATTACAATTTTCCAAAAATTAATTTCAGAATCAGGATCAAGATCAGAATCGCCTTTATTGTCATTGCACGGAGTAACAAGTACTAGGACAACGAAATCAGCCATCAACCCGTCCAAACATATTATTAACACACAGACAATATGACAAAGAGGTGGACAGGACAAGAAGACGGAGATGAAAGAAACTAAATAGAGAACAACGTGAGGAGAGGAAAGGAGGAAAACAAAGAAAAAAAACTCAGAGAAATTGGATTTCTGCCATTCTAACTTTGTTTTTCTGCGCAAAGACTGTTTGAGTTGTTCTGATTGTGCTGATTCCACAGAGCTGCAGGATTTAGATAGAGTGGTATCTGCCGCCTCAAGCGCAGTTTACAAATTCATTTTTTGACAAATTTTTCTCTCCCTCTCCACTCTAGCGATGATGTCATCCACTCTAGCCTCTCCATAGGGTAACATTGGGGGGATTTTTTGGCTTGTTTTTGCAGAATAATTAGAAAAACGTTTGTCGAAACCCTTAGAAAAGTCATAGCACACTTGTCATGACCGAGCCGATCCATTTGATACCTTTTTAGTGTATTTGCGACCAAAAAAAACATGCAACAAACAGAAGAATAAAATCTGGGATTAAGCCCTGTGGAGAGTAGATAGTGGGCTTTTTCAAGCACACTCAACTAACTTGTTATAATTAAGTGTTATTTCTTTGAATATATTTGACTCATTATGTCTTTATTCAGGAGATAGTTATTTCTAGTAAATTATTGAAATATTTTAATTGCATTGTGTTTTAATTGCATTGTAATTGCATGTTTTTTTTCTTGTTTAAACAAACAAAATTGTTATAAATCGGAGTAATTATTGATTATTTTGTGAACTGTTTACAGAGTTTTGTCAGGTTACTACTAAGAGAATAAGTTGCAGTCTGAACTGTTGTCTTTGTCCTCTGACTTTTAAAAAAACTCATAATTATGACTTTTTATCTCATAATTAAGACTTTTAAAAATCTAAATCTAATCTAAAATCTAAATCTAAAAATTTTTAAATCTAAGAGAATTTGTAGAAGTTGTAGTCTGAACTGTTGTCTTTGTCCTCTGACTTTATAAAAAAACTCATAATTATGACTTTTTATCTCATAATTAAGACTTTTAAAAATCTAAATCTAATCTAAAATCTAAATCTAAAATTTTTTAAATCTAAGAGAATTTGTAGAAGTTGTAGTCTGAACTGTTGTCTTTGTCCTCTGACTTTTAAAAAAACTCATAATTATGACTTTTTATCTCATAATTAAGACTTTTAAAAATCTAAATCTAATCTAAAATCTAAATCTAAAAATTTTTAAATCTAAGAGAATTTGTAGAAGTTGTAGTCTGAACTGTTGTCTTTGTCCTCTGACTTTATAAAAAAACTCATAATTATGACTTTTTATCTCATAATTAAGACTTTTAAAAATCTAAATCTAATCTAAAATCTAAATCTAAAAATTTTTAAATCTAAGAGAATTTGTAGAAGTTGTAGTCTGAACTGTTGTCTTTGTCCTCTGACTTTTTAAAAAAAACTCATAATTATGACTTTTTATCTCATAATTAAGACTTTTAAAAATCTAAATCTAAATCTAATCTAAAATCTAAATCTAAACATTTTTAAATCTAAGAGAATTTGTAGAAGTTGTAGTCTGAACTGTTGTCTTTGTCCTCTGACTTTTAAAAAAACTCATAATTATGACTTTTTATCTCATAATTAAGACTTTTAAAAATCTAAATCTAAATCTAATCTAAAATCTAAATCTAAAAAATTTTAAATCTAAGAGAATTTGTAGAAGTTGTAGTCTGAAGTGTTGTCTTTGTCCTCTGACTTTTAAAAAAACTCATAATTATGACTTTTTATCTCATAATTAAGACTTTTAAAAATCTAAATCTAAATCTAATCTAAAAAATTTTAAATCTCAGAGAATTTGTAGAAGTTGTAGTCTGAACTGTTGTCTTTGTCCTCTGACTTTTAAAAAAACTCATAATTATGACTTTTTATCTCATAATTAAGACTTTTAAAAATCTAAATCTAAATCTAATCTAAAATCTAAATCTAAACATTTTTAAATCTAAGAGAATTTGTATAAGTTGTAGTCTGAAGTGTTGTCTTTGTCCTCTGACTTTTAAAAAAACTCATAATTATGACTTTTTATCTCATAATTAAGACTTTTAAAAATCTAAATCTAAATCTAATCTAAAAATTTTTAAATCTCAGAGAATTTGTAGAAGTTGTAGTCTGAACTGTTGTCTTTGTCCTCTGACTTTTAAAAAAACTCATAATTATGACTTTTTATCTCATAATTAAGACTTTTAAAAATCTAAATCTAAATCTAATCTAAAAATTTTTAAATCTCAGAGAATTTGTAGAAGTTGTAGTCTGAACTGTTGTCTTTGTCCTCTGACTTTTAAAAAAACTCATAATTATGACTTTTTATCTCATAATTAAGACTTTTAAAAATCTAAATCTAAATCTAATCTAAAATCTAAATCTAAAAATTTTTAAATCTAAGAGAATTTGTAGAAGTTGTAGTCTGAACTGTTGTCTTTGTCCTCTGACTTTTAAAAAAAACTCATAATTATGACTTTTTATCTCATAATTAAGACTTTTAAAAATCTAAATCTAAATCTAATCTAAAAATTTTTAAATCTCAGAGAATTTGTAGAAGTTGTAGTCTGAACTGTTGTCTTTGTCCTCTGACTTTTAAAAAAACTCATAATTATGACTTTTTATCTCATAATTAAGACTTTTAAAAATCTAAATCTAAATCTAATCTAAAAATTTTTAAATCTCAGAGAATTTGTAGAAGTTGTAGTCTGAACTGTTGTCTTTGTCCTCTGACTTTTAAAAAAACTCATAATTATGACTTTTTATCTCATAATTAAGACTTTTAAAAATCTAAATCTAAATCTAATCTAAAATCTAAATCTAAAAATTTTTAAATCTAAGAGAATTTGTAGAAGTTGTAGTCTGAACTGTTGTCTTTGTCCTCTGTCGTCTCTGGTTCATGTATACAAACAGTAGAAGACGCTGCTAATTATAGGATCTTATTCTCCAGCAGCAGGCCGAGGGCTCCGACCTATGGACTCCCATGAATTCAGCTGCAGCCCCCGCGTCCCGGCCCGTCCCCCGTCCCCTCTCAGCTCCTCTCAGCGTCCCCAGCAGGTGATCTGTAAACGTCCTGAGGACCGCCCAGTGAAAAAGATCTCTGCTGATCACTTGAAGGCTGCCAGAGACGTGTTGAACACTCAGAGAGACAGATTTAGTTTAGCTGCAGCCGGAGAAACACAGTCCCAACCGGCTCCTCAGAGCAGAGACCACTTCTTCTTCTTCTTCTTCGTCTCCGGCACAGAATGGAGATTTCTGTAGAAGAAGAGGACGGCGGCAGCCCGCCCCCCAACCTGGACTACCAGGGCGCCCACCAGGCCTTCAAGGACCGCTGGAAGGAGACGGATGACAGCATGTGCCGCCACAGCATGTCCTTCCACCTGCACCACGCGCTCAGGAGCGAGTTCTTCGCCAGCTACCTCTACCTGCTGGAGAAGACCCCCGTGGGTAAGCAGGAGAGGCCCACCAGGTCAACGTTTACAGCCTTTACTTGACCTTTGACCCCGTTAAAGGTTCTGCAGGAGCATGCTGCTGCTGCTGCATGTTTGGCTTTGAGTGCAAAACACTTTAAATTGTTTTGTAAAGTAGACAAGATGCAGGAAAATACATTTAATTCCATCAGTTTTCTTCCATGCAAGCATTCATGAACTCTATAGGGAGACTTTAAACTTGTAGTTCAATAAAGTTTTGGAATTACACTGCAAAAAAAGGTGTGTCTAAAAACCAGATAAAACACTAAATCTGAGGGAAATAAAGTGGTGAATCTGCGAGAAAAAAGTTGCTTTTTTCCCACTTTTTTCTCGTAAATCTGCGACTTTTTTCGCACAGATTTGCCACTTTAAATCTCTTATATCTGCGACTTTTTTCTTGTAGATTTGCCACATTAATCTAGTAAATTTGCAACTTTTTTCTCCAAATATTACCTCCCCTCCGAGTTTGTATTTTTATTTTTATTCATACTTAATATGCCACTGAAGAATAACTTTTTCCCAAAATTGTTTTTCTAAAGTATACCAGATGCAGGAAAACACATTTAATTCCATGCAAGCATTCATGAACTCTAGGGAGACTTTAAACCTGTAGTTCAATAAACTTTTGGGATTAGTTTTGTTGCATCTCCGTCACAATATAATGCATTTTGCAAGTATGCACTTGCAAAATGCAAATGATGCAAATGATAATTACACCTGAGTTGTCGAGAAAAGTCAAAGCTGAGCTGATGTTTTCTGTGATTGATCACCTGTCAGAAGTTCATTTATATATTGTGGTGAAAAGAAGGAAAACAATGATTTAGTGGAAGGTAGAAAATACTCTTAATACAGGATCATCTCAGAACATTAGAATGTGGAAAAATTCCATGTCCAGTAGTCCATTTTCTCTCTTTCTATTATTGTGTCCATCTATGTGACTCAATACTTGGACTACTGGAAATGGACTTTTACATCATATTCTAATTTATTTAGATGCACCTGTAAATATATCTCACAGGCACAATGTTAAACTGACAGGCCTCTGAAACGTAAAAGTATGTAAAAGTAAATAAATTGAATCATGACAGACGTCGTGTCTCAGAGAATATCTTATTGTTGTCCAAAGAATCATAATATCGTATCGTGATGAAACTATTGATGTACAGTCCTGGTCAGCAGAAACATTAAATTACAGAGAAGAACTCTGATCTTTGAAATAAAGTCACCAGAATCACCAACAAATACTCTGATCTGAACATGCAAAGAAATTCACAAAGAAGCTTTTAGTTGCTCTTAATTAATGTCCTGATACAGAAAATAAACACACAGCTCAAAACAAGAACAACAAAGCTGAACAAAGAAGGTAAAACATGAGTTAAATATGGATAAAAAATATGTGTAAACAACAACAATAACACTTAGGCAATAATCTAATGATGCAGAGTGCAAAGGTGCCAGAATAATCATGTTTAAATCTTATTATAAGTGAAAATCAAGTGTTTTTCAAAGCTTCATGCATGTTTTGCAGACACATCAAAGTCTGTGAGGAGGTTTTTTGATGCTGTGTCCATCAGAATAAAGTCCAGAAAGAGTTTATTTCATACCTCGGTTAAAAGTGTACATATATGTAAACATTCTGAGGATTTGTTCTGAGAGGAAATAGTCGCCCGACTGATGCCAGTCGAGTTACGTTTAAAAAGGTTTGTTTGAGCTGTACACAAACAGAAATGTTGCAGACAGTTAGGAGGAGTTCTACGTTTCTGCAGCTTCTCCACAGATTTTAATTTCTGCACAGAAAGAGAAAACCAGACTTTCAGGAAGCTTCACTGTGCCGAATGTTTGTCAGAAAATAGTTGCATCATGTAACGGCTGAAACAACACATGAGTCTGTGTGGAGCCAGGCTCCATGTTTACCTGTTTCTGTCTCATATTTGTATTGATGTGTATACAAAAACAACAGAGGGACATACCTACGTTTATCAGGGTTGATTGGTGACGGCATTAAACATGTTTGTATACACCCTTAGATTTAGATTTGTATACTTTAACCCTCTATGGTTCGGTGTTGCCCAATTTTTGTCCTGTCAAATTTCTACAAGTCATGTTTTTGAGTGATGCGATACTTTAAAAAAGAGGGAAGAGTATAGGGAACCAATAGCAACGCTTTAATCAGTCACATGATATTGAAAAACCCTATTCTCCTGTGAAGCCACTGACAGGGAGCGAAAAACAGCAAAACGATCCCGCTGCTAACAGAAAGCATTTTAGTCCAAACCGTAGCTCCTATCATTGATCCGACTTCACTTTGAACATCCTCAGTTCTTCCTGAACGTCTACATATGTGTTTTGTGAAGGAAAATGAAGAAATTGTCTTTTTAGAGCGATCAGAAGAAACTGTTACCTTTACATTCGGGGGATTTTTTTGGCATATTTTTGCCCAATAATTTGAAAACAGTTTGCCGAAACCCTGAGAAAAGTCCCAGCATACTTGTCATGGCCGAGCCGGTCGATTTGATACCTTTTTAGTCTAAATGCGACCAAAACTCTGGGAGGAGTAGTCGACCGAAAAAAACACACAGAAGAAACAGAAGAATAAAATCTAGGATTAAGCCGTTAAGTTGAATAGTATATGATGTGCTCTTTCAATCACACTCAATAAAATAAACTGTTAGCTTATCATCATAATGTTTGCATCTTCCTGAACGTCTACAATTTCTTCAGAATAATGAAGAAAATGTTTTTTTAGAGCGATCAGAAGAAACCGGTACCTCTGTTTCCTTCAGAAATGTTCCCGCCTTTTTAACTCAATCTACGTTTCTATGTATAAATTATTTCTGTAGAGTGGTATCTGCGGCTTCGAGCAGTTTCCAAATTTACTTTTTGACAAATTTTTCTCTCCCTCTCCACTCTAGCGATGATGTCATCACTCTAGCCTCTCCATAGGGTTACATTGGGGGGATTTTTTGGCGTGTTTTTGCAGAATAATTAGAAAACCGAATGTCGAAACCCTGACATCTACCAGGTATTTACTCAATAATTACCTGGTAGATATCCTGCAATTGCATATTGTAGACAATAAACCCACTGAATGTGTCTATATGTGACTTTGTTAGAGTGATAATAACTGTATATATTTACCTGGTACTTACCAGGTATTTACTCAAAAATAATCACATATTTACCTGTTAACTACCACTTATTTACCTGTAGTTACCTGATATTTACCTGGTAAATACCAACAAGTTACCTAGTATTTACTAGATATATACTGAAAACTACCAGGAATTATAGATTATGTATTACCAACCAACCTGTGTAGTGACAGTGATGTAATGATATTTGTAATGATATACTCTGATATTTACCTGTAAGTACTTGGTAATTACAAGGTAATTACATTAATTACCTGTTATTACTTAGTAATAAACGCTTATTACAAGTAATTACCAGGTAATTACCGGACTGTAAAAGGAAGGGTTACCAAATAATAAAATGAGGAATAAGCCGAGGCCTTCTTCAGTAAAAGAATCTGTTAGTTTAGCATCAAAATGTTTGCAGCTTCCAACAGGAAGAGGCTCCTGTTTCAGTGTGAAGAGCTCAATAATGTCTATAACAAGCTGGAACTAACAGGAAACACGCTGCTGTTAAAGATCACTCCAACAGCTGATCTGAACTCCTGAACAGATAATATACTGATATGATCCTCTGCAGGCTGAGAACTCGTCCATCAGAGACCTCCGGCTGCAGAAACTGGAGATGTGACCTGTTGGCTGTTCTGGCTCAAAGACGCTTCTCTTTTTCTTACCACTAACTTGATACAAAGACCATTAATGGCATGGCACGCTGGGCATGAGCTCTAACTCATGTCAGACGGAGAGATACATGACAGTTAGAGCGCTGCGGGAGGATTATTAACTCTCAGCTCTGACAGCTTTACATGGACCGAAACAAGAGTTTTTTATGTCTTAATACAGAAAATGTCCCAAGAAATAACTTAAATCTACAATAATTATACTGTATGTTGGCTGGAGAGGATCACTGGAGCTAAAATGGAAAAAGTATTATTTTATTCCTTAAAAAAAGACGCAAAATGACCAAAAAAAGACGTAAAATTACCAAAAAAGACACAAAATGACAAACAAAAGATGTAAAATGACCAAAAAAGACACAAAATGACTAAAAAAATACATAAAATGACCAAAAAAAGGACGTAAAATTACCACACACAAAAAAAAAATGCAAAATGCAAAATGACTAAAAAAGATGTAAAGTGACCAACAAAAATACATAAAATGACCAAAAAATGACTAAAAAAGATGTAAAATATATAAAAATTCTGTCACTATGCCGGAACAGGTGTCAGTTAATTCTGTTGATTGCTTTGATCTGATTGCCTTTGATCTTTGATGTGATTACAGTTACAGATACACACACACACACACACACTCATGCACGTAACCGCGCACACTCCTCACACATGCATACACATGCTTCAAACACACACGTGCGCGCACACACACACGTGCGTGCACACACACACACACACACACACAGGTAACTTTCTGCGATTTTCGCTACACACACACACAAATGCGCGCGTAAGCGCGCACACTCCTCCATATACACGTTTCACACACACACACACACACACACACACACAGTGTGTACACACATCGGCAGTAGTGTACACACATCGGCAGTAGCCCCCGTGGCCCTTTCAGAATTTTCCCAGAAGAAATTTTCTAGTTTTCTCATTATTTTGCTCATTTTAACCACTAAATATGCTGTTATGTGGTTTAATCTAATAAAATGTCGAGTCACTTTAAATTGATCATGTTTTTATGTTAAATCTCAACCTGAAAAGTAACTAAAGCTGTCAGCTTAATGTAGTGGAGAAAAAAGTATATAATATTTGCCTAAAAATGTAGTGAAATGACCCAAAAATATGTAAAAAAAAAGATGCAAAATGACTTAAACAAGACGTAAAAAGACCAGAAAAATAAGTAAAATGACCCAAAATGACGATGAAAAAAGTACACTATTTGCCTTAAAATGTAGTGAAGTAGAAGCATAAAGTCACATAAAATGGAACCACTCAAGTAAAGTTGTCCTTAAGCACAGAGCTTGAGTAAATGTACTTAGTTGTGTGTAACCTCGTAGGTCAGATATGTGAATGTTGTTAGAGCTGCTCAGTCTGAAGGTGTGAGATAAAGAACATGGTGGCTCTGGACTGACACTTCCTTGGCAGACGAGAGTGTCATCACTCGTCCTTCTCCTCCTCCTTGGTCCTGTCGCTGTTTCTATAATTACCTTTCCTCTGAACGCCTCACATGACATGGAGCTGCCCGCTTCAGATGCCGACACCAGGACCAAGTCCTCAAACGTCTCATCACGGAGTGGGCACGCCGAAGCAGGAATTCTCTGTTTCTATCACAGACTTTATATAAATAATGTTTGTAGTGACGTCTGGTTGGTTTGTGTCCCGTTGGAAGCTTCAGTTCAGCGTTCCACTCTTAGTCTCCATCTTGTTTCTGATACGCAAAATGACCAAAAAAAAGACGTAAAATGACCAAAAAAAGACGCAAAATGACCCAAAAAGACGCAAAATGACTTTAAAAAGACATACAATGACCAAAAAAGATGTAAAATTACCAAAAAAGACACAAAATGACTTAAAAAGCTGTAAAATGACCAAAAAATACGCAAAATGACTAAAAAATACATAAAATGACCCAAAAAATATGTAAAATGACTTTAAAAAGATGTAAAATGACCGAAAAAGATGGAAAATGACTAGAAAATATGCAAAATTGCTCAAAAAAAGATGCGAAATGACTAAAACATACGCAAAATGACAAAAAAAATGCATGAAATGACCAAAAAAGATGCAAAATGACCAAAATAATACATAAAATGACCGAAAAAGATTTCAGATGACCAACAAAAGACGTAAAAAGGCCAAAAAACACCTAAAATGACCCCAAAAGGACGTAAAATGACCCAAAAAAGACGTATAATGACCAAAAAAAGTAAAATATATAAATATATAACCTGAACGTTATTGACACGTTGCCATGGATACGCATTGTTGTGCTTCTCTCCTAATGATGGTTCGCCTTGTTAGTGACCTGTCAATCAAAGGTAGCCCCGCCCCAAATCATACGATTCTTTATCTTCTATTTTCTTCTAAATGGGGCCATTATTTACACTATTAACATCAGATTGTCTTGAAGAAGATTTTTTTGCTAGTGATTGAGACCATAGTGTTGTCCTAAAAAACATTTCTGAGGTGATAAATCAAGGGAGAAGTTTTCTCAATTAGTATTGAAATGAATGGACTAAAATGCTTTTGCAGCCGTCAGCGCCCCCCCTGCTGGAGTCTTTGGTAGAATGCAGGTTTAAGGCACTTCCTGGTTTGCCTCCCTGCTCAGACCAGGAGGTTGCCGCCTGGTTGCAGCCTGGAGGAGAGAGAGGGAGGTCCGGCTGGAAATCAGTCCCCCCTCTTCACGTTTCACGCTGCTGTCATGAATTCTGCCTCTGGAGATTCTTGAGCAGCAGGCGGCCGTTCCAGCGTGACCTCCCCCCCCGGCCCTCCCCCGACCCTCCACGCCAGAAACAGGCCCTCTAAGCCTTCGGAAATGTTGCGTTCATTCTGCAGGATTTATTTCAGCTCAGCAGAGCGGGGACGGGATAGTTCCAGAAGCCAGTTGTTAAGTTTCTTAATGTCACAATGTGTCGCTGACATCACGTTTTAACTCCATCCTGCCTGTATTCACCACTTAAAACATGTTTAAATGACATGTTGGTCACATATATGACCTGATAATAATTGATTTTTTATTCTGACTTACTGGATCAATATTTTGATTCAACAATTTTGGTCATGTTGTGTATTTTTTGGTCATTTTGTGTCTTCTTTTAGTCATTTTGTGTCATTTTTGGTCATTTTGTGTCTTTTTGGTCATTTTGTGTCTTTTTGGTCATTTTGTGTCTTTTTTTAGTAATTTTGTGTCTTTTTTTGGTAATTGTGTGTCTTTTTTTAGTCATTTTGTGTCTTTTTTGGTCATTTTATGTCTTTCTTTGATAATTGTGTGTATTTTTTAGTCATTTGTTGTCTTTTTGTTCAATTTTTTTGTCATTTTGTGCCTTCTTTTGGTAATTGTGTGTCTTTTATAGTCATTTTTTTGTCTTTTTTACTCATTTTGTGTCTTTTTTTACTCATTTTGTGTCTTTTTTTTTTTTTTTTTTTTTTACTAATTTTGTGTCTTTTTTGGTAATTGTGTGTCTTTTTTGGTCATTTTGTGTCTTTTTTGTCATTTTGTGTTTTTTTTCTGGTCATTTTGTGTCTTTTTTAGTCCTTTAGTCCAACATAAAATGTGATTTTGAATCTTTTTTTTTTTTTACTTTCAAAACACTATCATGCTCAATAAAGAATTTTAAATGTGTCAAATGTGACCAAAGGTGTCAAATCTACCATATAAGAGGGTTCCATCCAGTTCTATCATTTGATACTAAATCTATTTGAGCTTGTCTCCAGTTTTACTTGGTATATCATCATCAAACTGAAACTGGCCTCATGGAGTTTACAGCCAGAACTTTAGAGGTAAATTTACAGTAGGGCTCCACGCTGCTTTGTTTTCTAGTCTGGATGGAGGCAACAAGTCTGGATTATTTGGAGCTTTTGGAGACTCCACAGGGTTAAAAGAGGAGACACTAAAAACCCACCTCTGATTGAGAAGTGTTTGTTCCTCTGAGGTTCAGTTTGACATAAATATCTGCTAATTGGTAACCTGAAAGTGTGGTGAAGGCACAACAGTGGAGATAAATCATCAGCGTGATCTTTTATATCATGTAACAGCTGAGCAGAGTGTAAGAGAAGAGCAGCTTATTTATAGTCTTCTGCTAATCAAATTATCCTTCCACATCTCCTCTGAGATTGTGATCAGAGTGTCACCTCGTATCTATTGTTGGACATGATTCCTTACACTGTAATTACTAACAGAACAACATATCAACACCTTAACAATAGTTTCTTTGCATAAAATATCATGCATGGCAATGATGAATAAAACTGCACAAATGCTTTTGATTTGTGGTCTTTACGGCTGATTCAAATGATAAAATCAGGAAAGAAGAGAAGTTACAAATAACTCACAGAGAAATGGTGACAGATGTGTCTGGAGGAGACAGACAACAGAAATGTAACTTTTGACCGCTCAAGAATGGACAAAAAGACTAAAAACTCCCTCCAGAATCCCACATCCAGACACCAAGACCTTTAGAGCAGCAGAGAAAAATACATGCTGTGATCTGGTTTCAGAAACTTTTGACATTTAGTAGATTTGTGTACATTTTACTCCCTGTCTCCTGGAACGTTTATGTGGTTGGTACCAATGAATTAGAGGACCCAGAATGGAGCCCTGCAGAACTCCGCAAGTCATTTTTGCTCGCTATCTACGAGAAAACCTATATGGTTTCTACCGCAAACGACATTTGATTTGCATCAGTGGGCGGTCTGTAAAGAGCAGACTTGTGGGTACAAATAGAACACATTTTTAATCAGACATCTTGAGGTCAGAGGTCAAGAGTCTCAGCTTTCCTGTCAGACCCGATTTTTGCAGCTCACAGACTGTTTAGGGACATGCATAAACTGTAAAGACATCTTGAGGTCAGAGGTCAAGCTAAAATGGCTAAAATGTAGCCAAACTTTGGAGCATTACTTCACCTCCTTCCTGACAAGATATCAGACATGTTTGGTACCAATAGATTCATTAGATTACAGTCTCAGCTTTCCAGTCAGACCCCATTTATGCAGCTCACAGACTGTTTAGGGACTCCAGGATGCACAAAGACTCACACACAAGAGGACACAATAACACATTTGTATTTCATGAGAGAAACTGCAGGATTTCTGCAGTCTTCATGAGATTTGCATAAAGTGGGCATGTCTGTAAAGACATCTTGAGGTCAGATACCTGATTTATGCAGGGCACAGACTGTTTAGGGACCCCAGGATGCACAAAGATTCACACACAAAAGGACACAATAACACATTTTACTGCTCCGATTATAATAAAGTGGGCATGTCAGTGAAGAGGAGACTCGTGGGGACTCAGAACTCATTTTATTCAGAT
Source organism: Centropristis striata (assembly GCF_030273125.1). NCBI lineage: Eukaryota > Metazoa > Chordata > Actinopteri > Perciformes > Serranidae > Centropristis > Centropristis striata. The sequence goes on along the minus strand of NC_081525.1, from coordinate 1,676,968 downwards.
ATCTGCAGGTCAGAAAACGTCCGTGTCAGTGTTTTTTCTCTAAAATGTCCCTTGTGTGTCCCTTGTGTGTCCTCACAGTGAAGCTGTTCCCCGTCACCTGCGAGTACATCAAAGGGGAGAAGCAGTTTTACTACCGAGCTCAGCGGTTCTACGAGGACGTCCCCGCCTCGGAGGAGGGCATGCTGGGAGACTTCGTGGAGATTTGCAACGTGGATCTGGAAGCTTCCCGGCAGTTTCTCAAGAGGTTTGTGGTGAGTCACCAGATATTTACTCTCATCCTCAGAGACTCAGAAACAGATACAGAAACAAATCATCTCCTCAGCCGACCGTGACTTCTGTCTGCCAGAATATCGATTTTCAGCAGCGCAGCTCTCTGAGGACTCATGTCACCGTCTATTCTGGGAGAGGAATCCATCATTAGAAGAATTTCACCTTGTTTCTTTTGGGGCGAGGCTTCTAATAGTAGCTCTGACTCCGTGTCACTCTCATAAACACCAGCAGCTGTTAATCACTTTGTACTTTGATCAGCTTTTACTGACACTAATGTGCTCACAGTGTCTGTTCAGAGTCTCTTCTGCTGGGGAATATTTAAAGCAAGGGTCTCAAACTCATGGCCCGCAGGCCAATTGTGGCCCTCGTGACGATATTTTGTGGCCCCCACCTTGATATGAAAAGTTAAATGTGAGTTTTATATGAATGGCACTTTACTGTGTTGTATGTGGAAGGTCCCTTTAATTACTTTTTTTTGGTAATTTTGTGTCTTTTTTAAATAATTTTGTGTCTTTTTGGTAATTATGTGTCTTTTTTTGGTAATTTTGTGTTGGTTTTTTTAGTCATTTTGTGTCTTTTTTTGGTCATTTTGTGTATTTTTTTGGTCATTTTGTGTCTTTTTTTGTCATTTGTCATCATCTGCCATATATTTGACAAGAAAATACTTTATAAATGCTGTATAAATTAAAGATTTTGAGTTTTATATGAATGGCACTTTACGGTGTTGTGTGTGGAAGGTCCCTTTAATTACTTTTTTGGGTAATTTTGTGTCTTTTTTTGGTAATTTTGTGGGGTTTTTTGGTCATTTTGTGTCTTTTTTGTCATTTGTCATCATCTGCTATATAATTGACAAGAAAATACTTTATAAATGCTGCATAATTTAAAGATTTTACCATTAAATATTACAGTATATTTTTGTTAGAGATATGGTAGTCTACAGCTAACTGAGCTGAAACAGCGAGCCAGTCTGCCTCCCAACACCTCTAATCAACTTGTTATATCTTGTTTGTTTAATGGCATTAACACAGTTTTATTGGGTGTCATGTACAGGGCAATTTTTCTGGTCCAAACCAGTAACTTCCTGCAGTCTCTGCTGGTTTCCAGGCGTCAATAAATACTCAGCAAATGGCAAATTATTGTTTTAATGTTTTGGTTTCTGTTGGAGCGATATAACGTTTTGAAGTGTGTGTTTGGTGGATTTTGTTACATTTGGACCGCACCATGCTAACAGTTTCCCTCTGTTTCCACTCTTTATGCTAAGCTAAATTAGCCTGCAGCTGGACGGCTGAAATTTACAGATATTTCATCATTTTCTGCATATTAAAAGCTTCTTACTCTCACATGTTTCAGCACCTCTGCATGCATGCACACGTGCACCGTGGTGTGTTCAGGTGCGTGTGGACTGTGAGGGTGTTTTTAGACATTGGGAGAGCCCGAGTGCTAATTCTGGGGAATGAGTTTGGCCCAGAGACCGGGGTTATTTAGGGGATCAGTTTTACAGGAGCTCTAATTATAAACTGCTAAGAGTGGATGCTTTAAAGGAGCTGCAGACGGCTAAGTGGCTACTTTTCCACTTGTGCTAATGTAAACACAGCAAGATGAGATTTAACAGTTCACCACTGCTGACTAATGCACAACACAGCAGCATGCAGTTTCCTATTGTCAGCACTAGAAATGCTTGTTGCTTCAGTTCAGAGTGATTTGTTTGTGTGCATCTGTAATGACAGATAGTAATCCTGAAAATCAGGAAAGAAAGTATGAGGCAGGGCAACAGTAAGCTGATCTGTTCATTTCCTCTGCAGTTATGAGAACGTTCTTACAGTGGCCCTGAGAGCTCACAGCGCTGCAACCTTAGAAAACACATGCAAATACACAAAACACAAGCAAACTGAGAAAACATCTTCATCAATCTGACAACACAAGAGCAGCATTTAGAAAACAAAGACCACAACACAACAGAAGTGTTTCCAGAGGACACTTAAAAGTGATGCACACGTCTGGACACGCTCGATATTATCACGTTATTTCATGATAATTATAATTTCACGTTATAACGATCATAGCATGCTAACATTAATGGCCGATTGATAGCATGCTAACGTTAGCGTCTGATCATAGCGTGCTAACGTTAGCGGGCTAGTAAGACCAACTCGGTGCCGTTGAGAGAGTCCAACTAAAACGTGCATCATTTATTTATTTGATTTGTTTAACTGCAATGTGATTGATACGGGCTAGCGGGCTAACGATATATATCACGTTATAACATGAAAATATCATTATCATGAAATAACGTGATCATTTCACGTTATGTTATACGTGAAATTATAATTATCTTGAAATAACATAATAACATAACAATAATAATAATGATAATATCAAGTGTGTCCAGACGTGTGCATCACTTTTAAGGGTCCTCTGGAAACACTTCTGTTGTGTTGTGGTCTTTGCAGCGTTTTCTAAATGCTGCTCTTGTGTTTTCTAACTGATAAAGTTCTCAATTTGCTCCTATTTTGTGTATTTGCATGTGTTTCCTTAAGTTGCAGCGCTGTGAGCTCTCAGGGACACTGTAATAGTGATTCCATTTTACTAAGGAGAAACTCTTGAAATGGACAAGTTTCTTTAGCACTCACCCTTTTCCAAAATGCATCGGCTTTCACCAAAAACCCCCATATTATTATAATAAAATACAATTCACAAAAACACAATGGTGACATTTTTGTGGATGTCACACATCTAATGTGCAGAAATGTACCTCCAGATCGTCAGTAACACTCGGGCCCCTCTGGCTGTGAACAGCTCCTGTTTAAAACCTGACGGCTCCATTAAAAACAAGTTGGGGAAGGAAAAGATTTAGAAGACATCCAGATTAAACTGAGCTACATACGACCGGAGCAATATGGCAATAATTCACCCAAAACCAGGAAGCCTCGTGTAACAAGCGCACAGCTCCTCGGGGCCCCATCTTTCATACAATCACACACTGGGGCCCCTGACGCCGAGGGGTTGGAGTGAGGTCAGAATACCAAATGAAAAGGAAGAAAAACCGGGAATGATTCAAGTGAGGTGACTTTTGTTCCCTGGTGGTAAAGTTCATGGTTTTGCTGCCCTGAGGAAGTGAGGTCGGCATCTGGCAGCGAGAACAGAATAAGTACACATCTCTGACTTATAGATATGGTAATAACACGCTGCAGGGAAGCTGACTTTTAAATGTGCATTTTGTTTTGTGTGAAACATAAATCCAGTTCTCCTTTAGTGCAATATGAAAATTAACTGTCAGGAAAAGTTAGTTAGTTCATTTCAAAGTTTAATATATCAATTTGATGCTATGGTGTCCCAAATACACAAAACACAAGCAAACTGAGAAAACAACTTCATCTATCTGACAACACAAGAACAGCATTTAGAAAACAAAGACCACAACACAACAGAAGTTTTTCCAGAGGACACTTCAAAGTGATGCACACATCTGGACACGCTTGATATTATCACGTTATTTCAACATAATGAACATTTCACTTATAATGATCATAGTGGCCGATCGATAGCGTGCTAACGTTAGCGGCCGATCATAGCATGCTAACATTAGCCGGTGATCGATAGCATGCTAACGTGACGTGATCAAAGTGATGCACACGTCTAAACACGCTTGATATTATTATTTTTTATTATTTCAGGATAATTATAATTTCACTTATAACGATATAACAATGAGAAATTATCAAATTTTTTCATGATAATGATATTTCATGTTATAACGTGATATATATCGTTAGCCTGCTAGCCTGTATCAATCACATTGGAGTTAAATAAATCAATAAGTGAGTGATTCACGTTTTGTTGGTCTCTCCGAGTTGGTCTTGGTCTTTCTAGCTAGCTAACGCTAGAAAGCTTAGCATGCTACCGATCGGCCGCTAACGTTAGCATACTACCGATCGGCCGCTAACGTTAGCATGCTACCGATCGGCCGCTAACATTAGCATGCTACCGATCGGCCGCTAACATTAGCATGCTACCGATCGGCCGCTAACGTAAGCATGCTATGAACGTTATGTGAAATTATCATTATGTTGAAATAACGTGATAATATCAAGCGTGTCCAGACGTGTGCATCACTTTAAGTGTCCTCTGGAAACACTTCTGTTGTCTTGTGGTCTTTGCAGCGTTTTCTAAATGCTGCTCTTGTGTTGTCACATTGATGAAGATGTTTTCAATCAGCTGTCCTGACTCGAGGTATTTTTCTGATTTTATCCTCTGAATAAAGTTGTTTTTTCCCTCCGCAGGGTCCGGGGAAGGCCGGTACTCACTGCGCCCTGGACTGTGGCTCCGGGATCGGCCGTGTGACTCGAGGCGTCCTCCTTCCCGTGTTCGAGAAGTGCGAGATGGCGGACATGATGGAGCACTTCCTGCTGCACGCTCACGAGGAATACCTGGGCGACGCCGCCGACCGCATCGAGACGTACTACTGCTACAACCTGCAGGAGTTCACGCCGCCCAAAAACAAGTACGACGTCATCTGGATGCAGTGGGTGGCCTGTAAGTAAAGTCATCAATAACTACTGATTAATGGGCTGTTAATTATCCCATTGAACACAAGTCACTGCAGAACATAACATGAATAAAATTTCAAGATTTTTAGGTGAGACTAGTATTGATTTTCATTTTCCTGACAGAAGTGAGCCCTCAGAGACAGAATATTTTAGTTGGGAGTTTTGAGCTGCGTTTGTACTTTTTTTACTTTTCTCATTTTTGTGGCATAATTTGGACCCTGTCAGCTGTCAAAAGTTCAGGTTTAGAACTGAGTTGCTGCCCCAAACAAAGGAGCTTAAATATATAATGATGCTGTTCATCAGTGGTCTTCAGACAGTGTCAGAAAAAGGATTTAAGAAATGATACAAACAGGAAAAATAAGTTCCTTGTTAGGATGTCTGAGCTCAGTTTTCGGGGCAGAATGAGGATCTGGAGGATCTAGAAGGAGGCCGGAGTAGAACTAGTGAACCTCCTGGACTCCCAGCTGGGATGAGACTCCAGGGCTTGTGGCTGCATGATTTTAGAAAAGACTTTCATTGCAATGCAATTTTCCTTCAATTTATAGTGCAATGTGATAAATAACTGTCAGGAAAGTAAGTCAATTTGTTAGTTTTAAAGTTAAATATATATTAATTTGATGCTGGAGTCACTGGACTTAGAAACAAGTAACAGTGTTTTATGCATCAGTTGACCTGCTGAAATCTGCAGAGTCCAGAGAGGCAAAGACATAAAAAGAGAAAGAAATAATCAAAAAAGACCAGAAGTACGGTGGCCCTGAGAGTTCACAGCGCTGCAACTTAAGAAAACACAAGCAAACTGAGAAAACATCTTCATCAATTTGACAACACAAGAGCAGCATTTAGAAAACAAAGACCACAACACAACAGAAATGTTTCCAGAGGACACTTAAAAGTGATGCACACGTCTGGACACGTTTGATATTATCATGTCACACGGATGTGTGAAGGTCTTGATTAGCTTTTTGCAGTGTGATGATGCTTTGATAGGCGAATTCGAGGCTACTGCGTATCTCGTTTATGTCATCGTGTAGTGGAATGAGCAGGTCTAGTTTTTTATTGATGCTTGCAAGGATGCTAACTTCGATGGTGGTCGTTTGTAGATCGTCTGTGTCCGTTGAGGAGTCTGAGAGCCGATTTGGTTTGCTGGGGTTTGGGGTGGATCTTTATCCATGTCGGGTTGCCGGTAGTAATATTGGTCGATGAATGCCTCGAGGTCTTCCACTGTTGAAGTGTGGTGATCCGGGATGGTGTTGACGGTTGGGTTATTGGGTGATTTTGTGGATATTTGAGTCCGTGAACAAAAACTTTTTTGAAAGTTAGATTAGTTTACTTCTCGCAGCGGGTCCAGCTGATCAGCTGTGATTGGTGGTGAATGATCTGCTTTGAATAACTCAGCTGTATTTAGTTTTTGGGTAGGTTTAGTAATTTTATTATATTGTCAACTGTTTGTCTATTGTATATTGTATGTACTTGTTTTGTTTTAATTTGATATTTTTGTTTTTGTATAGTTCTTAATTGTGATTGTATCGTATGTTGCATGTGTTACGGACCCCAGGAAGACTAGCTGGTTGCTATGGCGTCAGCTAATGGGGATCCTTAATAAAATGGAAATGGAAAATGGTTGTTGATTCCTTCTCCATCTCTCTCTCTCTCTTCAGGCCACCTGACAGACAAGGACCTGATGAACTTCCTGTTCCGCTGTAAGAAGAGTCTGCGTCCCAACGGCGTCATCATCATGAAGGACAATATGGCGCGGCAGGGCTGCAAGCTGGACCCCATCGACAGCAGCATCAGCCGCCACCTGGACATCATGAAGAACATCATCCTGAAGGCCGGCCTGGAGGTCCTGGAGGTGCAGCGGCAGGAGGGCTTCCCTGAGATCATCATGCCCGTCTGGATGATCGCCATGAAGTAGACCAGACTCTAGAACGCTTGATGGTTGGAGCTCCTGGAGCTGGATCCACGTGTTGGTCCTCTGGTGAAGAAGAAGTCTAGAAGTCTAGGGAAACCACAACAGTGTCATCGGGAGATAAATCCTCATAAGTTCACGGAGACGGCAGGTCTTTTTTTAACTCGGCACAGGAAAGAATTAAAGCTTTTCTACGTCTACAGAAGCTCTGCACGTCCACAAACAGACGGATTTACTGTCAGCCGACCACCTCCGGAGGTTTCTGTCCTGGTGACATTAAAGAGAAGAGCTGTGGGTGAAGCTGCTTCCTGTCTGCACCGCCAACATCTCTGCAACAACATGTGGATTCAGACGCTTTCTCCCCTCAGTGCATCATTTGTTTTTGACTAAATCCAACATGTTGCAGCACAAGTTTGATATAAAAATGCATCTCAGTAAATTAGAATCTGATGGAAAAGTCCATTTCCAGTAGTTCAAGTCAACCAAGTATTGAGTCATATAGATGACAAACTGTTCAGAGGACAACATTTTATATATTAAACAGACTTTTGACATGTGTTTTCTTCAGTTGCAGACTTTAAAATTGGTCTTTTGTAATAACCCTAACCCTAATTTATATTTTTATATTTGTTTTTAAACACAGATATACATATACAGAAAATGTTTTTACAAACGTATGTAGAACCTGATAATGCAATAAATTCCCGATAATGTAATAAAAATCTGCACTTGAGTCCATTGAAAATGTAATAAAACCTGATAATGTAATAACTTCCCGATAATGTAATACACTTTTTTACCAATAATGTAATAAAGTATAACATTAATGGAAGGTTTTTGATCAAATCAAAGATGGCAGAAAATCCAATATGGCCGAAAACCACCATTGAGGATGCATTGAGCTGGGATTGGCCCAAGGGTTCCAGTGACACATCGTTTGTGAAAAACGGATAAACGGGTCAAAAGTTAATAAACATTGAACTTTGACCTGTTGGTGGCGCTAGAGCTCTGGAGCTAGAGTTGATACACAGTATCACCACTTGAACCCAAGTAATGGGTGGTCTGCTGTTAAATTATTACAATATTGGGGAATTATTACATTATCAGGACTTGGGACATGAAGGCTAACCTGATAATGTAATAACCTCCATTAATGTTATACTTTATTACATTATTGGTAAAAAGTGTATTACATTATTGGGAAATGCACTTTATTACATTATCGGGAAGTTATTACATTATCAGATTTTATTACATTATCAGGTTCTACAACGTATACTACAGACACATTTCCCACACAGACATTTTATGTTTTTTATTTATTTAATCGCTTATTATATACAGTGGAGTTAAAACTGTGTAAAAACTTTTATTTTTATAAACTTTTAAGGAAAATTAAGGATTAAACAAATAACATAAAGCAATAATAAAATCTCACTCTGAGTGACTTGACTTGTAAATTGTGAAGCTTATCCACTTCCACAAACAATACAACAATATATAGCTACTCATTTTATTTATTTTTATTTTTTGGATCACCTTTTTACAATTCTTTTTTTAAATTTTATTTTAAACTTATGTTGTTAACCGTAGAAGGAGTGTTTTTATCATATGAGGGAGTTTTTACAATATTTTAAGAAGTAGCCTGTGCCAGTGCCTTTCTCCCTTAAAACCTAACCCTTACCTTAAATATAAGCCATAATCATTATAATTAGAATAAATTAAATAAATGAAGACATGAAATGTTTCATTCTGTGTGTAATGGATCTAAATAATGTGTTATTTCCACTTTTTTAATTGAATAACTGATAAAAATAAACTTTTATATCATATTCTAATTTATTGAGATGCACCTGTATAATGTATCATGTTAGATTCATTTAAAAAACAAGATAACTTTATATTTTGATTAGTATGCAGACTGTATCTGGACATCTGACTTCCTCACACTTATTTACATTCATTTATTATAATCATATTATGAAATGTATTATTTAATTTATTTATCATTATTATAAAATGTTCTTGTTATGTTGATTCTGCAAGAACATTTTATGATTCTTATCTAAATGTTCCCTGGTTTTATAATTTATATTCAGATTTTTAGACACAAAATCACTTTAAAACAATTAAATATGCAGATAAAAACTGCACATGACTTCTACAGCAGGTCTGGGCTTACTGGAAATAGTTTTTGTGCCTCATCAGAGAGAATTAAAAATACGAGGAATCGGCAAGTTCTCCTGAATCTCTTATACGAGCCGCTTAAAAATGAATCTGTTCTTGCCAGTAGTTCGTGCATGAGGCCTGTTAACCCTATGGAGTCTTATAGGGCTATTTTGTCCATTTTTGAATCCTTTTCATGTCTTTTCGTGTCTTTGTAAGTCATTTTGTGTCTTTTTGGTCTGTTGTTGTGTCTTTTCCAGTTATTTTGTGTCTGTTTTTAGTCATTTTGTGTCTTTTTTTTAGTCATTTAGTCTTTTTTTTTGTCATTTTGTGTCTTTTTTGGTCATTTGTGTCTTTTTTGGTTATTTTGTGTCCTTTTTTGTCATTTTGTGTCTTTTTTGTATCTTTTTTTGGTCATTTTGTGTCTGTTGTTGTGTCTTTTTTAGTTATTTTGTGTCTTTTTTGTCATTTTGTGTATTTTTTTGTCATTTGTGTCTTCTGCAGGTTTTTTTTTTTTTTTTTTGGTTATTCTGTCTTCTTATTTTGTGTCTTTTTTTTTGTCATTTTATGTCTTTTTTGGTCATTTTTTTAGTCTTTTTTTTAGTCATTTTGTGTCTTTTTTTGGTCTGCTTTGTTTTTATGTCTGGATGTGATGAAGAAGCCATGCTTTTGTGCTTTTGGAGACTCCAGAGGGTTAATCTCTACGATCCGGACCGGCCAATAGAAACCTTCTTACATCTGTGTGTCGATGTAGGTCCCGCCCACCAGATTCAGCTCATCAATAAAATTTATTTTTATATCCATTTTTCCAACAGAAAATGTATATTTTGGCACATAGATTGACCTTCTAAGTGTCTTGGAAGATATATAGTTTCTCATAGACTTTATATGGCTGCCATCTCCGATCCGCAATATTGATGAAGTGGCTCCCATCAAAAAGTGAAACCTATAGTGAAGGAGAGCATGTGGAAAAAATGTGGTGCTTTTGTCCGGCGTGTCCCCTTTATTCTAAAATCTGTGAGTCAGCGTCAATATCCAGATACAGATCTCATGTTAATAAGTCATCTAAGTGGAGATCAGGTCTTAATTATTAGGTCAGTATTTAATTATCAGGAGAAATAAAGTTCATCTGGTGCACTTCAGTGCTTCAGTTCAGTCGATCAGGTGTAAATATTACATTTGTTTTTATGTAAGTACGTGTTTTATACTTTTTGCTTGTAATATTGCAGATGAATAGATGTGTAGTTTTTATATTGACGTCTCTCTGTGTTCATGTAGACTAGAAGCTGCTTTAAATTCACACTTTTCACTGTGTTTGCTTCATTCTGCTGCATTGTTTGTCAGGAATAAAAAGTCTAACAGCATATGGATGTAGTTTTATGATTTTTTGAATGCTCTTACTGTATGTTTTTCATCCCCATGTTCCAAACAAAAGGCTAACAGGATTAGAGGTTGGCCATTATAATCAAGGCTGGAACAGAAACGCTGAGCAATTTTCCTAAATATTCCTGCAGCGAGCCGAGCGCTCCACACCCGCACGGAGAAGCGCTGAAAACACAGCAGATAATTGAGATCCTCTCAGATGGTTATGGTAATTCTCCTCTAAGTATTATTACGACTATTATTTTCTGCAGACTAACAGTAGAAGCAGCACATTGTTTGGGGCTAATGACTTTCAGCTGGGCCCTGAGGTGGATGGGGGGGCTGATTATTTCCTGGTTTTGACAGACAGTGCCTGCTTTCATATCTGCCCTGGCTTGGTTTCAGGCCTGTCAGATGTTGTCTGCATAAAACACATCCAGGAGTCGCCTCAAATATTCAGCATCTGCGTGCGTAAGAGCTCGACGGGAGCGGCGAGGAGCTGCTCCTCCCCGAGCTCCCAATGAAAGGACAGTTTGTCAATGCTGAGAAAATACAAAATCATCAAAGTGTGCGAGGCGCGATGGCGTGAGATGATCTCTCGCCGCGTGTTTCTCTCGTCAGAATGACTCTTTTGAGATGTGAATAGACCAAACACATTTTCCACATCCCGTATGAATTAAAGATCAAAATGCCCCAAAGTTAAACTTGTAGGTGTTTTTTTTCTCTCTCGTCTGCTGCAGCAAATAGCAGCCAAATGTGCTGTCACCTTTTCAGGAGTGGTTAGCGTCGCTGACAGTCAGGCCGATCATTTCTAATACGCCTCAACGTCCTCCGCAGACGCTCGCCGGCAGTTTGAATATATTAGCTGCACTAACACTAATTTGTCCCGTCACGTCCGCAGAGCAGAGCGGTCGGCTTGATTCCAGACGGAGAATATCGGAGACAGCTCGCAGAGAGACGCATCGACCAGCAGCAAGACCTGCAAAACGCTGCTGGGAGCAGCTCCAACATGAAGGAAGATATCAAAAATAAATACTTCACTTGGTTTCTTTGGAGCTTCAGGCTCATCTCACATCCTCTGTGTTCGGGACAGCTATAATCAAACCTTTGTGTGTTATTTCAAAGGACGAGAAACTATTTGCAACAATCAAAAACTCTCCAAAAGTTAACTACAAACGACAAGTTGACCCCAAGAATCACAGCAGCCTCTGGCACACCCGATTCTAATGCTATTACAAGATTAAATTGGTGTTATCAGCAGTTATCATGCCATTGGTATGGAAGAATAGGAGCCAGGTCCACCTGCTAGTAGGTGCAGCAGGTTGTTATCAGCCCATTTAATTGCAACGCTGAAAAAAAGCTGTTACGTTGAGTTAATTGGCTGCAGTTTCCTTCTAATTACGCTGCGAAAGCACTTCTCTAAGGTAAGTTCCTGGTTAGGTGTTCTAGAAGAAATTTAAAAAGTAAAATAAATGCATGTAAATACAGACAAAACATCTTGAAAACTCATGCACAGCATTTAGAAAGATGCTGAGAAAAAATAAATGCATGTAAAAACACTGAAAAAAGCAGTTTCACGTTAAAAATCTGTGTTATTTTGAAGCTGTTCGGTGCCCGAAGAACGTCCTGGTGGACGCAGCGACCAGTAGCTCGACCTGCAAAACGCTGCTGGGAGCAGCTCCAACATGGAGGAAGATATCAAAAATAAATACTTGACTTGGTTTGTTTGGAGCTTCAGACTCATCTCACATCCTCTGTGTTCGCCAACATCATCACCGACTCACTTCAAATGTGTTTCTGAAGACAGAACAGCTCAAATCAAACCTTTGTGTGTTTTTTCAAAGGACGAGAAACTATTTGCACAAATCAAAAACTCTCCAAAAGTTAACGACAAACGACAAGTTGACCCCAAGTATCACAGCAGCCTCTGGCACACCCGATTCTAATGTTATTACACGATTAAATTGGTGTTATCAGCAGTTATCATGCCATTGGTATGAAAGAATATGAGCCTGATCCACCTGCTAGTAAGTGCAGCAGGTTGTTATCAGCCCATTTAATTGCAATGCTGAAAAAAAAGCTGTTACGTTGAGTTAATTGGCTGCAATTTCCTTCCAATTACGCTGCGAAAGCACTTCTCTAAGGGCAAAAAAGTTCCTGGTTAGGTGTTTAAAAAGTACAATAAATGCATGTAAATGCGGACAAAACACCTTGATAACTCATGCACAGCATTTAGAAAGATGCTGAGAAAAGAGAAACACATGATCACAATGTTAAGAAGAAAACAGACGAACAGACATGTAGATTAAAAACGGTAAAAACACTGAAAAAAGCAGATTCACAATAAAAGCGACTATTTTTCAAGAAAGCGACTGGAGACAAATCCAGCAACTTTTTCTGGTGTTATTGGAGACTTTTGGAGACTCGTTCTTACTCTTCTTAACGAGCCGCGGGGGCTGGAGACTCTTCTTAACGAGCTGCGGGGGCCGGAGGCTCGTTAAGAAGAGCCTCCGTTCCCCGAGGCTCGTTAAGAAGAGCCTCCGGCCCCCGCAGCTCATTAATAAGAGTAAGAACGAGTCGAAGCGGCACAGTCCTCCTGCAGCAGTCTCTGCCAGCTGCAGAGCCGGAGGGGATGTTAACCCCTTAGCGTCCAGTCTGAAAATTGCTAACAGGCTAACAGTTAGCTCTGTAGCAGTACAGTGTGTATGTGCCCTCTGGGGGCCTTTTTGTAATGAAGACACGCTGAGTGAGCAGACATATGAGAGGGCGTGGCCTGAGACTTTCCTGGTGGCCACTCTAAAGGAAACACGGCTATACTGTGCTGCTACAGAGCTATCGCTATCGTCTCCTCCCACTATCCTCCACCTTGTTCCGCTTCGCTGGACTGCACTTTTAAAGGACAGAATATCACTTTGCCTTCGTGGGATATATACTACAAATGCCCAGAGGCGAAGAGCCGCCACAGATCTAGCGGGACATTTGAGGGACCGCACTATGAAAGGGGCTGCTGTCTGTAGCGCGGTCTCTGTCTCTGAAGTTGGTTTCTGTCTCTGAAGTTGGTTTCTGTCTCTGTCTCTAGACGTTTCAGGAGACAGAGGACTCAGCTCCTCTCGGCTCTCTGGGAGAATCTGCAGCAGAGGAATGTGCTTCTCTTCATCTGTAGTTCTCATAGTAAATCATGTCCCTGAAAAAAACCCAAGCTGATGATTTTAACCTTCTTCTTCTTTGATTTTCAGTCTCGCAGCAGGTCTTGGAAGTGTCTGAGGGTCTAAGGAGGGTCTGAGGGTCTGAGGAGGGTCTGTTACTGAGGCCCGACCCCTGAACATGAATACTTCACAGTGATGTGGGTTTGGAGCCAGATCAGGTGCTGCTGACTGTAAACTGAACAAAAGGTGACAGTCAGAAGGTCCCACTGTCACACACACACACACACACACACACACACACACACACACAAATACACACACGGAGGAGAAAATCATTTCTCTTCCCAGGATCGACCTTCCTGCTGAGCAGCGTGTGACGGAAAGCATTGCTCACAACAACAAAAAGAGCAGGAATTTATCCACATCTGGAGTGTGTGTGTGTGTGTGTGTGTGTGTGTGTGATTCACCATGACTATGATGGAGCAATGCAGAGCCAGACCCCGAGGCCTACACACTGTTAAAGACTGGTGTAATGTTTCTGTGTGTGTGTGTGTGTGTGTGCAGTTCTGTCTGTCTTCCAAACACATTACACAACACAAGAACAAGTCTTTTGTTTACAACAACAATTCTTTTGCTGCAATTTTCCCATGTTTGTTTGTTTGTTTGTTTGTTTGTTTTGTGTTATTGAAACAAGAGCACGGAACTAATTAACTTAAAGTTTTTCTTTAATGGACGATGATAAAACATTCAATCAAGAGAATAGTTCCTTCCTTTCTTCACTCCTCAACTTTTTCTTCTGTGTGTGTTTTTGTGTGTGTGTTTGTGCGTATGCGTGTGTGTGTGTGTGTGTGTGTGTGTGTGTGTGTGTGTTGGTTCGTGGCTACAGATGCATTGTTAATGAAGTGTCCTCACAAAGATAGAAGTAAACGCATGTGTGTTTGTGTATTCAGGTCTTTCCGTCATGTGAGGACCGGGGCTTTAAAGGACAAAGCGAGGACATTTTGTCTCCTAAGGCCTGTTTGAGGGTTCAGACTTGGTTTTAAGGTGCAGGTTATAATTAGGTTTAGGTGAGGTGGTTAGGGTTCAGTTAGGCATTTAGTGTGATGGTGAAGATTAAAAATAGAACATAGATATCAGGATACAGCCTTCTGTTTTTCTGTAAACATAAAATGTTTGTATGTAGAGCACTTTACATGTTCACCTTCATGCTTGATCAGATATAAACAATATTAACAAGAAGTATTATTATGTATATAAAATAATTCCCTAAAATAATGAAGTAAGTCTGCTGCAGCTTTAAAGAGAACCAGTAAATCTGAGACTAAAAGCAACAGGAATCCACTTTAGATTGTTGGTTCAATTCAACTTTATTGTTCAGTGCAACAACTAGCAACATGCAGAGTAATGTACATATAGTATTATATAACAGTAGGTGGTGGATATGAATACACCAAGATATAAACAGCATGAACATGTGCAGCAGTTACAGCAGGCAGTGCAGGTATAAGTATAAAATATATCAAACAGGTGTGAGTACAAGATATGCTCATAATGACACATTATATAGAGCAGTAGGTCTCAACCTTTTTGAGTCGTGACCCCCAATTTAACATGCATGTTGTCCGCGACCCCCGCTCACTGAACACAATCTCACACGCACAGTTCAGATCACCCAAGAAAGAAACAAACAAAATAACCACAAAAAGATACAAAATGACCAAAAAAGACACAAAATGACTAAAAATAGACAAATGACCAAAACAAACACAAAATCACCAAAAAAAGACACAAAATGACTAAAAAAAGACAAAAAAAAGACAAAAAATGACCAAAAAAGGCACAAATTGACCACAAAATGATAAAAAAAAGACACAAAATGACAATAAAGACACAAATTGACCAAAAAAGACACAAAATGACAAAAAAGACACAAATTGACCAAAAAAGACACAAAATGACAAAAAAGACACAAATTGACCAAAAAAGACACAAAATGACAAAAAAAGACACAAATTCACCACAAAATGACAAAAAAGACACAAAATGACAAAAAAAAAGACACAAAATGAAAAAAAAAAAAGACACAGAATGACAAAAAAAAAGACACAAATTGACCAAAAAAGACACAAAATTACCAAAAAAAGGACAAAATTACCAAAAAAGACACAAAAAGACTAAAACACATGAATACTTTAACACAGTGGAGACAGAGCTGGCTTCCAAAATTATTTGGCGACCCCCAGAAATCATCTCGCGACCCCAACTGGGGTCCCGACCCCAAGGTTGAGAATAGCTGCTCTAGAGAATAAACTGCATGATATGAATACTGTGTATAGACTATAGATCAGATATATACAGTGAGGACAAGAAGTATGAAGCGTCTCAGGCCTTCTTATTGTCCTCTTGACAGCATCCCTCCCCGTCTCTTGAAGGATGTTTTAATGTTATTGGGCCCTCCTTGTGTTACGGATCTGATTCATTCATCTCTGATGTCTGGATGTGTCCCAGCTGCCTTTAAACATGCTGTGGTCCAGCCCCTCCTCAAGAAACATCATCTAGATCCCTCAGTTTGATCTCATTTTAGGCCCATCTCTAAACTTCCTTTTCTTTCTAAGGTTTTGGAGAAGGTGGTCAATGAACAGCTGCAGTCTTTTATTGATCTTAATGGCGTCTCTGAGAAGCTCCAGTCTGGTTTTAAGTCACGCCATAGCACAGAAACGGAGCTTTTAAGGACTTCAAATGACCTTCTTTTAACAGTGGACTCTGGTAACCCTGCGGTCCTGGTCCTTCTGGATCTGACAGCTGCCTTCGACACAGTTGATCACAACATTCTCCGTTCTCTCCTAAACACCTGTGTCGGCATTAAAGGCACCGCTCTGAACTGGTTTGAGTCCTTCCTGTCAGATAGGAGCTTCTCTGTGCAGCTGGGCCAGTTTTCCTCAGACCCTTCCCCCCTGAGCTGTGGGGTGCCTCAGGGTTCTATTTTGGGGCCCCCTCCTCTTTTCTATTTACATGTTGCCATTTGGATCCATATTTCAAAAGCATAACGTCTCATTTCATTGCTATGCGGACGATGTACTAATATATGTGCAGGTCTTATTAGACTGCCTGAAAGACACCCAGTCATGGATGGAAGCAAACTTCCTCTCAATTAATAAAAACAAGACTGAGATCATTTTATTTGGCCAACAAAATCTTTTAGATGGCTATGACAGCTCCATTGGTAGCCTTAAATCTCTGTGTCAACCAGTCTGTTGAGCACTTTAAAACATTATTAAAAACCTTTTATTTATTCTCCTTGGCGTTCAGTCCCAGCGAGGCAAGAATCCTTGGCTTTCTTTAACTTTTTTACCATTTTTTTCCCTTTTCTATCTCTAACTCTGTTTTTAGATCGAGTTTTTATTAATATTTTATTGTTTTACTGTTGTTAGTATTTTATTGTTTTCATTGTTTTTATTTATAACTACATTTGTGTGTGATTTTTATTGTATTTTAATAACTGTACAGCACTTTGGTCAACTGAGGTTGTTTTTAAATGTCTATAATTAAACTTTGACTTGACATGACTTAATATTTATAGGTAGGTGAGAGTTAAACAATGAGGTAAACTAAGTTTCACCAACAGGGGGCGTCTCTTAATGTCAGATCAGAACCTGAGTGTCTTTGTCTGGCTCAAAGTTAAAAACTAATACAGTGGAACAAGAAAGACAATATTTCATTATTTCTGTTTCCTACATATGTTGAGCTGATATCTACCAGCAGTGGACTCTGTGCTGAGTTGATGTTGTTGATCAGAGGAGTCTGATGGAGGCAGAAGGCTCTCCAACGTTTTCATAGTGCACCGTACCTTCATCTTCATCTTCATCATTACGCTGCTGTGAAAAACAAAAACAACACACTTCAGATTCTGCATGAAAACAAATAGTACACTGAAAAAAGTCATAATTTGTTGTTTAAACTCACATTGTTTTCTCCCATCTGTGCTCTGTTCCCTGAAAAGACAAAATAAAAGAGTCAACTTTTGCTTCCAGCATAAAAATCCAGGTGAATTCAAACTTCCTGTTTTTAAAAGTGTCTTCTGTGAACGTTGTCACCTTTAGTTCTTGTCCACATGTAGACTGCAACAACAGTTATGATGAGAGCTGCTAAACCCAGCAGCACATAGATGATCCTCCACCAGCCTGGAGAGAGAAGTTAGAAATGTTAAATATAGTCGCAGGTTTCATCATCATCACACATTTGTTAGCGTGTTCTTGTGCTCTCCGTGTCTCTGAAAGTGACTAAAGTGTTTTCTTTCCATACATCAATCAATCAATTAATCAATCAGACTTTATTTGTATGTCACTTTCCATACAAGAGACATGCAACACAAAGTGCTTTACATAAAAAAGGAGAAAGTAATAATAATAATATCAATATTAAAAATAAGAAAACACAGAAACAAGCAAACACCCTCCATCCTGTTAAAAACAAAGCACAAACTGAGGAAGCTCCATCTCAACATGGAGCAGAGAGGAAACACTGGAGGCAGACTAGAAATTAATTAGATAAAAAATAAAGTAAGGCAAGAAAAAAATAAAATAAAATAAGATTCAAAAAAATAAAAGTCAAAAGTTTTTAAAAATACATAAAAAAGATAAAACAATGAATGAATAATTAAGAAGTAGAGCATGATATATATATATTCAATTCAATTTAATTCAATTGGCTTTATTGGCATGACGTAACAATGTATATTTTGCCAAAGCAAGCATCAGAAAAAAAGATAACAAGATAAGGAAAGCAATATTTACAATAAATTATTATAATTCTATTATTCATTTTAAAAGAAAAGAAAAACTAATAACAATAAAAGAAAGCAATATTTACAATCATGCATGTATATATATATATATATATATATATATATAGACTAATAAATAGTAGCAAATAAATTAATAAAAGAGAAGATGTTATAACACTAAGATGAGCAGAAAAATCTCTAAAAAGTGTTCAAGTAAAAGCCAAATTAAAAGATAAGTCTTAAGTTTGCTCTTAAAAATATGAACAGTCTATGAACATATAATTCTGTTCTGTTCACTCTCTACCTTGTTGTTGTTTTCTTCCATCGTTGTTGTTTGTCTCTTCTGTTGTGCTGAATGTTGTTGTTGCTGCAGCCTCGTCACCTTATGGAATACAAAAACAATAAGCAACAGATGCAACAATCATCCACATCAGTTTGAAGTGAAGTTTAAACAGCTCATCATATTCTCACCTGGTTTCTCACCTGAGGACTGAGGAGGGATGAAGGGGAACAGATACACCTCTCTACTGTTATCATATGTCACTTCACATTTCAATAACTCGTTCTTTGACTTCCGATTGAAGTCAGATGTTGTAAATGTTGCTCTGGCTGAACAGCCAACCTGTGGTGTCTCTCTGTCTGTGACATCATTTGCCTCATGCAGCCACTTCACTGAGTGGTAACACCACCCCCACCAACCAGGTTTAGTCACAGAACAGAACAAGCTGACTGTATCAGTGTTCTCCTGTTCAGTGACTGGTGAAGATGGAGATATTGTGAGAGAAATACAACAAGAGTAAAATTAACTTCATCACTGGAATCAGAATCATTGTAATATTTCAGTATTTTGTTCTAACAAGACAGTTAAACTTTATCGGTGTGTTCAGACTGGACGCGTAGCGAATATTTCGCGCGACAAGATTACATACAAAGTCAATGCAAACACGCAAATAGACGCAAATTTTTGCCGGCGGCGCGAATCGCGGGTTTCGCGCGACGCGAATGCCGCGATTGACGTGAATGTCGCGGCGCCAGTGAAACAACGCAAATTCGCGTGAGTTCAATAAATTCAACTTTGGCGAAATATTCGCATGACGATGTGTCGGGACAGCCTATCATCGTTGAGATTCTGGACGACAGTGACGTCATGCATCCCGGGAACCCGCCTATTCCGGAAAAATGGAGGAGAAACTTATTGTTGTGGTCTGTGGGCTTCCCGAGCTTTTTGACACATCATCGCCCTCCTACCGCAACCGGAACCATAAAGATCTTGCCTGGAGGAGGGTGAGTGAGGTCACCGGTCTGCCTGGTAAGTTGTGACAATGTGATTTCAGCTATCTGTTGTAGCTACTTCTCTACAAAGTTAGCATTAGCATTAGCAGCCTTCGCCGGCCGGCATATTTATCTGTTTGTTTCTTGTCAGAGGAGGTATGCCGCAGGAAGTGGAAGGGGCTCCGAGATACATACATGAGAGAGAGGAGAAAAGAGGCAGGAAGGAGGAGTGGGTTGGCAGGAGGGACAGGAAAAAGGTGGAAGTACTCTGCGGTCCTCTCTTTCCTCGAGCCCTTCGTCACCCCGAGGGAGACAAGTGGCAACATGGTGCGGGGGGACGAGGAAGAGAGGACCGCAGAGTACGATGAGGATGAGGGAGCAGCAGTTGAGGGAGCAGCAGGTGAGGACCAGGCGTCAGGAGCAGCAGCAGCAGCAGGGAGTGACATGAGAGGTTGGTTTTCAGTGAAGACAAAGTAGTTAAAAATAAAAACAGACAAATGTTCTCTATGGTATGAATATGGATTGATTGACACAGGTATATATTTATTTTGGTGCTAATATTAAAGAATATTTGCTCTACAGTAATGTGTGGGTGGCTCTTAAAAGAGCCGTTTTGGGGGTGCTCGTGCACTAGATGTTTTCTTGCCATGGGACAGCTCCCTCTGCAGAGAAGAAGCATGTGAAGGTCTCCCTCACCCTGATGGCCTCTCTTCCCGAGTTGTTCGCAGCAAGTCTTCCCAGATCTGGCAGTGACTCCACCTCACCAGCTGGGATGTTCCTCACTGCAGCTGTCGGGGTTGAACTCCTCAGGAAGTTGTGGAGAACGCAGGTCGCCTTCACACACTTCTCCGCAACATCAGGTTGGACCTCGATGGCACGCCGGTACATCCTCCACTGTGAGGAGAGGATCCCAAAGGCGCACTCCACAACCAGCCGAGCTTGGGACAGACGGTAGTTGAATGTCCGTCGCTCTCTTGGGAGTGAGCGACCAGGGAATGGCCTCATGAGGTTTTTCCTGAGTGGAAAGGCCTCATCGCCGACGAACACATGTGGCTGTGGTCCTCGGTGCTCAGCTCCTGGCAGTGGCAAGTCAGCAGGCAGTTGGAGGGTGCCAGACTGAAGTGCCTAACCAAAAGCTGAGTTAGCCAGAATCCCTCCATCGCTGGTCCTGCCATAACCCCCGACATCAACCACCCGAAAACAATATTGGGCATCTACAACTGCCAAGAGAACCAGAGAGAAGGTTCCCTTGTAGTTATAGAATTGTGAGCCGGTGTTTGCAGGGGCTTTGAGGACCACATGTTTCCCGTCCAGCGCTCCACAGCACAGAGGGAAATTCCACCGCTCTTCAAAACCCCCTGCGATGGCCCTCCACTCCTCCGTGGTGGGCACAGCCATGTACTCCTCCACAAGGCAGTCCCAAATGGCAGTGACCACATCACTGACAATAGAGGAGACAGTGGAGACACCGACCCTGAAGCTGTAGGCGATGGTCCGGAAGGAGTCCCCAGTAGCTAAGTATCTGCAGCACAGATAATTAATTTAGCTAAGGTCTTAAAATCTATAGCAGAGGTTTTATTGATATGACTGCCTTAAATGCTAATTGGGTGTGAAATTAACTGTTCAGAATGTGAACCTCTAGTCAAATTCACTAGCTACTCAATGGTAAATTATTTATTTATTTTGTGTAGCCCAGTTAATCAGTAAAATATGATTTAAAAAATAGTAAAAGTAAAAAAGCCATTGCAGTAAACTACAGGCTACATTAATTCAGATTTAGATTTAGATACAGTGATTTTTTAAATAGATTTTCACACTTCAAAACTTCCACTCACCGGAGACAGACGGACAGGTGCTCCGCAGCTGAAATGGAGCGCCTGTAGTTGGTGTCTTGCCGAGAGATCGTGGCATCGATCCTACCGAGCAGGTCATCAAATTGGGTCCTGGTCAGCCTGAAATACCGCTGGAAGCGGCCGTCATCCAGGCGCAGCTCCTGGAGAAGCCGGTGAAACTCTCCGTGCTGAGT